>NW_026000316.1:7082814-7096249 GCF_001458135.2 Marmota marmota marmota
CTTTCTTTCTTTCTTTCTTTCTTTCTTTCTTTCTTTCTTTCTTTCTTTCTTTCTTTCTTTCTTTCTTTCTTTCTTTCTTTTTTCATTCACTTTTCTTTTGTGTAAGAAAAAATTTCAGGAGAATGTGTATTCTTAGACTTCAGGGGTACTTGTCCTTTCCTCATATCCACAGTACTTTTCAGAGTCCTTTTAAAGAATTTTTACTCCTGTTAAAATATATGGAATCATAAGAGAGAGATAAACATAATATTTTCCTTAAGACAGAATATTGTTTTGATCAGCCTAATATATCATACACATTCAATAGAAGTAGAAAATCAGAATTTTCACATGATATAAATTTTATAACTTAGAAGTAGAATTTTACATGGTTTTATAACACATCCTTTTTAAAATTTTTGTTCTAATTAGTTATACGTGACAGTAGAATGCATTTCAACTCAGTGTACACAAATGGAGGACAATGTCTCATTTCTCTGGGAATGTCCTTTTTTTGTTGGATTCAATGCTCAAATATGAGTCTATTCAAATAAATACATGGACTAATAGTGTACCTATTCTATAATACTAAGTGGATTTTTTTCAAACAATGAATGGAGAAGGTTAATATGCATAGATAATATTCTAATTATTACTATGATAAAATCATGTATTTACTACAACTGTATAAGCATCCTAGAACACTCTAACCTATGAACTACCTGAAAAAATTAAATTCTAAGCACTCACCACATATGGTCCTTTGGTCTTTACCTGCTTTACATTAGTCCACAAATTTTTTTGGTGCTTATACTTTGTAATCTATAATGTACTGCCATTATCCACTCTATTTCAAGACCTTTTTGGAGGTGACAGAAGGATTACTGTATTTCTCTGAATGTAAATGAAAAATATAGTCCAAAGGCAAGGTATTTTTCTTGGAATAATATTGTAACAGTATTTCAGAAATGATATCCAAGCCAAAGTAGGCTGATTGTCCAGTTTTCTGATTAATAAAATCCTGACTGTTTTGTTGGCAGGGTTGCTCTGCATATTGTTCATTACAGAACTTCTTTCAGCTCTGTTTTTCTTGTTATAAGGATGCATTCCTTACCAGTTATACCAATAAGTATTATATCAACCTTATTATTTTTTGCTTATTATTTTTAACTCCATTTTTGTCTTCATAAGAATTATAAGGAAGTTGAAAGAGTGATCTCAGGGGCATCTTGTTTAAACTGGGAAAATTATGATCAAATTATTAAATAAAATATAAAATATAACATTTCATTTTCCCCTCTTCTTCTAGAATCACACACAGCATGGTGTTTTCTATGTTGCTGTTGTTGTTTGGGTTTTTTCCCAACCATGAACTTCAGTGGAAATCCTAATGTTTTGTTAATGGTTTGTTTACCATTCAATTTTGAGTAGTTTTTTTTTCTGAAACCAGTTACACATTTGTTATATTTTCTTCAATTGAGATTAACCTACCTTAATATTTTAAGAGAAAGGAGTTATAAGAAACATGGAGATAAAGTATGAGGAAAGTTCCTTATTTTGACCTTAAAGTTTCTTTCCATATGTATCTCTTTCCCAAGAAAAGAAGTTTTCACACTAGTCAATCAAATTTCACTGAACCCTTAGTCCTGGAAATGATTTTAAGCATTTCAATAGAATAGAAAATTAGGCATAAACTTTTTTCTTATAAATTTAATAGCAGCTGAACTGAAAGTTTCAAGCATATATTTGTCATCAACCATTTATTCATTATCTTCATAGTTCATTTCAAAGAAACCATCATGACTAGTTACTGAACAATGTGGTGGAAATCCAAACAGGAAATATTGCATTTGTCCAGATCTGGCTAGGGGCTCACATTTTAGTGGAAAACACAAAAATGAACATCAGTGATTATAATTATTTTTAACATGAATAAACACCTATTTGAGTAAAGAGAAAGAAGTGATTAATTTCTTTTTGTATATTTGTTGAGGACAAGAACCATATCTCTGTTCTTCAGTTATTATCCAAAGTAAACAAGGTCCTGTCATATGGTAAGCATTCAACAGATACTTATTTCATAAGTAAATAAATAAAAGTTATTTAGGAAAGCTTCACAGGAAAAAAAAATGATGCTATGCTTTTTACCTTGCAAATTCTTGTCAAGTTCCAATCTTGTATTAAATACTTTGTTTCATGAGATATTTGGGGTATGGACTGGCATTGTGTTTAATAGCTATTTACTAGAATACCCAATTTACTAGAATCAAGACTTTGCTTATTTATTTATTTATTGTAGTGCTGGAGATCCAGCTGGGCAGACATGTGCTAGCCACGCATTCCACCATGGAACTAAAGACCCAGCAGAGCTTCTGTTTTCCAGTTCTGCAAATGTTCTGATTATAAATACTAATTCGTTTTTAATGTTGTGAGGACTTCTATCCAAGCATATTTGTCATACTTTATCCATTACCTGCTGCCTGTTATTTTTGTTGTAATCCTAGTGACCAGTGTATGCAATTGTAAATTGTATTTTCTCATTTAAAGGGTCTCAAAACTTTAACAGTAACAAGTTGGATGTTTTCCATGACCATAAGAATTGGCTCTAATGAAGGAGTTCTGAAATTCTTCAATAATCAGTAGATGGTATAAAAATGAACACCAAACAAACAAACAAACAAAAACTTAAGATGTAGACAGCGAGACTGAGTCAAATGGCCTAGCCATAGTTCTGCTTCCATTTTTTTCAATGTATCAAAAAAATTCAAATAGAAATTGTTAGTTGAAGATGTACACTTGGTTTTTAGCTGCCCTTTCATGACAGGTATTTTACAATGTATTTTTTCAAAAGAATATATTACAAAAGAGCATGCCCTTATAAACTTTCCATGTATGCTTTCTAACTGCCTATCATATCTGTTGTAGTCCAAAAGGTTGTTGTGTATATCCTGAGTATGATAATTTTCAGGTTTATGGTCATGCAAAATTAAATATGTAGTCTTGAAAGGTAAGCTGTGTAAGTGACAAAAAAAAATGTGATTATGTTGACTTTGTGACTTGTTTTATTTGATTCTTGAATTTATATTTATTTATTCAATCTTTCAAATCTTTCAAGTACTACCTATCAGGTTTTTAAAAAAGAATCACTAGTTAGGGTCAAAGTAATTGTACCAATATTTAAAATATGCAAGGCACCATATTTCAGTCACTGATATGATCATTTATGAGTAACCTATTACAATTTGTTAATGCAGAAGTGACCTTTTTCTTGTAAGCAAAGGGCACATTTTACAGCTTTCTGAATATGTCTTATCTACTTAGAAGGCTTTAGAAAAAAGTAAGATGTGGTGACATTTAGTTTTATTCTAGTTCATTGCCATTAACCTCATGCTGCTGACTTTTAGATAGTTGTATATGGTCTTTCATCAAGACAGAAAAAATGAAAACTTCTCCGTATGCCATTGAAACTTGTTAAAGTATGAAGGTAATAATAAAAGAAGTGAAGAATTTAATAACTCATGTTAGTGATCTAGTGAAGCTCTTCAAGATACCAAAAATACCCAAACAATCAAGGGAGGGATGCTTGAGAAGGTTTCCATCAAACTCTAGTCTTTATGAAAACCTCATCACTCCAACAACTGTCATTGCCTTTGAGCAGCAATCACTTACAAGCTCCATTTCCACATACTTAAATTCACATGAACAGTAGAAAGATCACAAAATAGAAAATGATTCTGATTTTGAGCTTCTTTCCAATGTTGTGATTTCATTCAGAATGCAATTTCATTCCCAGCTCTGCCAGGCCATTTACTATACTCATTGCCTGGCCTTGCACCCTGTGGATCAATTCAGCTATGAAGTTAACAAAGTATGGAAGCTTTCTATGAGCATATATTCAACCATGCATTAGCTATCCTTTTCTCTGCAGTGTGTTTAATGGATTTGGACATAAAATCTCAGGCATTTCACAGGCTGTTTGGTATGTATGGGATATCACAGTTCAGAATGAGGTTTTCATTTCAGTTAATTTAATGTTTGGAGTCTGTCAGATACACTGAGAGATGGGTAGTTATACTATGTGTGCCACAAAAGGATCAGATCTTCCCTCCTCCTCCCCTCTGGTTAGCCTTTCTTGAATGTTTCATTAAACTGATAAATGATTTCCAACAGGGAACATTAGAAATGCTCCAGACATTGGAGAACAAAAAGAGAAGGAGAAAACTGACATAAAAGTAACAATTTCATAGATAACCTTCTATTGCAAAGTGGAACCTTACCTCAGTCTTACTAATTGTTATTTTTTTAATTTAATTTTCTTTTTTCATTGTTGCTTATGATTAGCTCTCACACTTAAAATAAAACATATTTCAAATCCTTGTACTAATTGCAAATACCAAAGAAGTAAAAGTAAGTAGAATCCAATGTAGTGATAAAAATTCACTTTCATCTATACTAATGTTAATGTTTTATATTTCCCAATTATTCAAGCATGGGAGAAGACTATAAAATAAAATTTAACTTTTGAAGAAACATATTTAATTTATTAGAATAATTTACAACAAAAAATCTCTATAAAATTTTCTTTGTATTCCTAAACGATTTTTCTTTTGATAGTTATTGTCAAATTTCTTGTTTGAAATCAATTAATTAATTTTAAATTTCTACCATTAGATAACATTAAACTCATATTCTCTTGTCCAGAAATATTTTCTTTTTCATGTGGCTTTCTTTTGCTTGGTATGATTTTTAAAACTGAATTACAATAAAATATATAAGCAGAATATTAATTAAGATGTTTTCAAATGAACAGGCAGTAATTTGATTATAAAACCACTCAAATCTATATGCAAACTGTGTATTTACAGTCAAAAATAATGTATACTTTCTAACTGCCTATCATATCTGTTGTATGGCAAACCATAATCTCATTTTTATTTTTCTAGCCATATTTGATTAATACTTTACACATTTATAGTACTTCATAAGCTTTCCCTTTGTTGTCACAGCCACAACCATAAGTATGCTCACGCTTCAGAAGTGGCTTGCCTCAGTGTCCTCAGCTGTGGCAAAATGGTCTGTTAGATCCCAATGAGACAGATTAAATAGCTAATGCCAACTTTTGGCAGAAGATCTGGAAGCTGATGAAAGATTAGCTGTTCATCCACAAGCTTGTGACAGTCTATTCCCAGACTTCATACCAGGAAAGTGCCTTGGCTTCCCAAAAAGGTAGGTTTATGGACATAGGCAAGGAAAGAGTGTGCCAATCCTTAAATGCTGGAGAAATCAACCCAAATAAGGAGGATGAGGATTCTTTACAGGCTTCTCAAGAAATACTGTGGATCTAAGAAAACTGACTGCCAGATGTATCACAGCCTGTACTTGAAGGGTAATGTGTTCAAAAACAAGCATATTCTCATGGACTACATCTACAAACTAAACACAGAAAAGACCAACAGGAAGCTCCTAGCTGACCAAGCAGAGACCAGTAGATCTACCATCAGGGAGGCAGGACAAGTACCATGAGGAGCATATACAGGCCAAGGAGATCATCAAGACTCGGTTAAGAAAGAAGATAACAAAAATAAATCTCTTCTTTTTATCTTCTTGTCTGTACAAGTAACCTTGGTGATTATGTAGATCAGCCATTGAAATGAAACAAGGATTTATCCATTGCAAAATAAATAAACAAAATAATAAAGCACTTCACCACTTGTTTTCTTAGGAAGAAAAATCAGAAATTTTAACAATAAAATATTCAACATTGTACCCTATTAAACCATGTTACATTGTTCATGTTACCTTGGGGGAGTGTTTGAATACCTTCAGATCAGAAAATTAGCATTCATTATCTTCCTGTTTCACTGAGCTAAATGTAGCTCCATATCAGCTTTACATTTATGGTCTTATGTGTGTGGTAAAAGTGGTCCTTTGTTTAGAATATGCAGAATCCAGAGGATTTTGTAATTATATATATTCTGTGCTATAGAGTCAAAGAAGACATGTTTAAATCTCTGAATTTAAAAAAAAAACAGCACACTGTAATCAAGTAAACTATGGTATTTTATGATTCAGGATGTAAATTACAGTTCTCTTCAAACTGATTGTTTGGCTTCAGTTTTTCTCATACAAAAATGTGAGTAGAATGAAAGGCACTCCAAGCAAACTGTTAGCCTACAAATGCTATCATGAAAAAAGATAAGGGAGAATTTAGGAGCTGCAGTTAAACATGTGAGTATTAGGTTCTCTCTGCTTGTAAAAAAATAAGTTAATCCATTTTTATCCTTATGTAGAAGTTAATCAAGAAAAAGTTTCTAAATTGAAATCCCAATGTTTTTCTTTAGAGATCAGTAAATATTTCACAGCAAAGGTACATTTTTGTTTTTTCACTTTTTTTCCTTATAAATAAATTCTTATGTCTTTATTTTTTCTTATCCAATAGCCATGTTTTGTACACAGAAAGAATTCAACAAATATATGGTAAGTGGTTGATTTACTACAGGGAAAGGTACTGGTTAAATCTCAACTAATAATTCATTGAAATAGTTTCTCCCATTGGAAGAAAACAGACAACATAACAAAGAATGAAAATTTTCATGCTCATAGATGGTTACTATTGTCAAAATATACAAAAAGTCTATGCCTGTTTAATAGCATCTTAAAATACAAGATTATTGTGGTGTTTAGGGATACATTTATTCAGAAGAAAGTAAAAATCCTGAAATTTGTAGTTTATTTTCTAAGCTTTCCCTGTTGTCTAACCATTCCACTGAAATGCCTCATTGTGTGTATATTAATTCTGGTCTGACCAACCAAGATGAAACCAGGAAATATAACATAGCATTTAAAGCAGATGGCCTTTTTAAAAAATATTTATTTATTTTTTTAGTTGTAGTTGGATACAATACCTTTATTTCACTTATTTATTTTTATGTGGTGCTGAGGATCAAACCCAGGGTCTTGCACGTGCAAGGCAAGCTCTCTACCGCTGAGACAGAACCCCAGCCCCTAAAGCAGATGGACTTTGATGTAGTTGATTTTTTTCCCAGTTGATGGAAGAACTGAAAAATCAATGAGAGGCAGTGAGGTAACCAATATATTGGCAATAGCAGGAATCCCCAGCCAATTCTACAGTAAAGAGATATGATACTTTTGCTGAATGAAAGCTAAGCTATGGCAGACCTATCTGGCCATCTGGCAGTTCTGGAACCACAGTGGAAAAACAGCTACTTGTCCTACCGTCCAATCTCTCACTATAACTTCCCTTAGGTTTAAGTCAACAGAGAGGAGTGACTGGAAAATCCAGAGTGTTTTAGCCACCTTCTAAACAGAACAAAGCAGAGTCAGAGTGACTAATGAATATACAGATAAACAGGTTCAAAGTAGGACAAGTAGGAAAGAATATAGAAAAATTAAAACTGACTACTCCTTATATACACAAGAAGTCCCATTACAATTGCTCTATCAATGTGGAAGTTCATGGACTAATGGTATTCACAGCACATATTACAGTAAAAGGTGAGAAGAACTGTGCTGCAATGTTTCTGAGAATAAGCATTGAAACACAGAGAAAGATTGCCAGATAAGGGAGATCTAATTCAGCTTTTATTTCATCTAAATTCATATAAACAGACAGGAGCTGTATTTGTGTGTGTGTGTGTGTGTGTGTGTACATCACACTACTATTTCCCTTGATAAGGTTACCTTGTAGCATGATTTTGATAATGGATATGTACATAAATCATGTTATTTGGATGATTTGCAAAGATTTTAGGTTTCAAAAAAAGTAGCCTAAAAATATTTGGATATATTCCCTGTAGGGCATGCTATAACATATGGGGCATGTTGCATCAGAAAGGAGGAAACCTAACTTGTTACCCGCTTTCTGGTCCTGGGGCCTCACATGGCTAGATGGCACCTGGCAATCAGCCAGGAGGCATTGCCTGGGTTGTGACAAAAAATCAGATCACCCCTAGGATAGGCTCAGAACTCTTCTGCCCTCAGGGACAGGACAGCTCCTGTCTCCCATTACTGCCTGTAGGAGGGGTGTAGATGTAAATTCTCCCCACCCTGCTGACCTTTACCCTGATTGGCTCCTGTACATTATATTAGCTGTGTGTGTTTTCTCAATAAACTGAGATCCTGCTTTGACTGGTCTCCCTGGCATGCTTCTGATTATCCTTGGTGAGGAAGGGCTGGGTGTGGGCGGCCAGTCGACTGGGCAGGGCGTGCTTTCTCCATCTCTCCCTCAGGTCAGGAGGAAACGGAGGGCTAAAAACCCTGTCAATTCCCTGCCTTTGATCCCTATTTCACAAACATGTTGATATCGGGAATCATCTGTCATTTTATACTTGTTCTCATACTTTCCACATAGCTGCTGAAGAAAAGTGTTTCTTCACTAGATAACTCATTAAAGAGAACTGTGCATATATGCACCACACATTTTTGTAATTGCTATAGAAAAATATATCAATCATAAATATGAACATATATCATTCAAATGCAAATAATGCACTAAAGAATGAATATTTTAAATGGATACCATGATTCATCCAATCTGTAAACACATAATAATTTTATAAATTCCTTGTAAGTGACAAGGGGGGTTTTTAGCAATTTTGTTCTTTAAGAATCTATGTAATTTCCCTAGGATAATTACTAACTTCAAGATTCTGCCTGAGGCTAGCTGAAAGAATACAATAATGATAATTAAGTATCATCACATTGGGATTTAGAAATATAGAGACATGTGAGTGGATAGAAAAAAATGAACCAGAAACTTTATCTTTTGATAAAATGTTTGTGATTCTATAGAGTACAAAGGATAGGGAAGAAATTGTGTTAAATCTATCAACTTATAGAACAGATATAGACATTGTTTATGAAAATAAAAATCACTGGCTAACCAACTGTTAAAATTTAATTTACTACTAGCATCCTGCATCTATGTTGTCATCAAGATAATCTCCAAGGTCAGTTATGTCAGCTGGCTTTTCAGTTGGTTTAGATAAGACCATCTTTGGGCAAAATTGTTAAAATATTTCCAGAAATTATTTTCTTAGTTTTCGTTATTATTGTGGTGATCCAGGTCCCCTTAAGATAGTGACAGCTAACTAAATCTGAATGTCTTTTGTTATGCTCGAATTCGGGACCCCCAAAGACCACCAGAGACCCAAGATCCATGTAAGCAGCAAAGAGGTGTTTATTGCGAGCTAGCTTGGTCCTCCACGTGCACACACAGCAACTGGTGACACTGAGAGGCCCTGAGCCCAGGGTTTGCAGCAGTTTTATACATTCTTTGGAGAGGGCAGGGACTTCACATACATCATAGCCTCTTTTAGCAAATCATCACACACCGCAGGAAAATCAAATAACAACTCTAAAACATGATTAGCACATTCACTGGCGGGAACAAGTTGGGTAGGGGTGATTGGTCAGTACAAAAGGGGGATTCATTTAAACTGATTGGTTTAAGCCAAGAGGGGTGTACGTGCTAAACTGCAGGGCTTCTAGTTTAGATACTGGTGACCACACCTAGGTGGAAGCCATCTGGAAGTTCAGATATGTGGTTATCTTGGCCTATCTGTGGCTTTTTGAGAACTGTTTCCACAGAGCTTTTCTGTAGTTTTTTTCCTGACTTTAGGACTACAGTAAGTCAGAGGATAAGTTTCAGAGCAAAATAAGATCCCAAGCAGAATGAAATTGCTTAGGTCTTTCACTTTGTGGGGGTCTTCAAACACTTGTATAAGAAAGCCTGCAATTGCTGACAACCACCAGAAACAAGGAACAGGAAAGGGAGGATTCTTTCCTAGAGACTTGAGAGATGATCATGGCCCTGCTACTACTTTCTTTTCAGATTTTTAGTTTCACAAACTAAGAGAAAATTCATTTTTATTGTTTTAACCCATCTGGTTTATGGTAATTTGTTACAGCAATGTTAAAGAAAAGAGATAGTAGTCAATAAATATTTTTAAATTAGAGAGTCAGTTTGAGTCCATGCCACACAAGACTCAGCAAAGAAATCACAGAAAAGTAGAGGTCTCATGTACTACCTATGGCAGAACATGGATAAAATCATTCCCAGAGAAAGAGGAACCTGACCTGGGTGGGGAAATATTTAGTACAGGTGAGATATAATGCACAAAATCAGGAAAATAATTGAAGTGGAATAAAAAAAAACTTGAAAGTGTATGAGAAGTCTTAGGGAAGCATTATTTCAAGGGAAAAATGGGACAATTTAGAAACAGGAGATATCACTTAATGTGTTGGTATAAAGGAAAAAAAACGAACAAGTGATGAAAATTAAATGAATTACAAAACAAAATTAAGTCACAAAGTGATAAAGCACATCAGTTTTTTTCCCTTGACAAAATAAAAATGACATGAATTAAAATGCATTGCATTTCACCACAACTCTGGGTATAGTGAACTAAGAAACTAAGAAGTCACAAAAACATCTCACCCCCAACTCCTATTGCTCATTTTGAAAACATGAGACATTGAAAGAATAAACAGGAAACAGAAGACCAAAAACCATAGGGAACTATTATTAGAAGAAAATAGAAAATGAAAATGAAAACTTACATGTTGGAAACTCTTTCCGGAAACCAAACATAACACAATCAAAGCAAAGAAACCCTGCCATACCATCTCAGCTTGAAGTAAAAGTTCTAAAATTATGAAAAAAACTTCAAATCATAAATTCAAAAATTCAGAAAATAGACAAGAAACCTCAGGAAGATATGAAATAAGGGTTGACAAAAACAAAGATGCTCCAGAAACAAAAAAGAATAACAGGCTTACTAGGGAGAATAGATTCAACTGAAAACTTTCAGAAAGTAAAGAAATGAATTAAGCTACAAAATAAAGAAAAAATACAGAAAATACTGTAAGAGTAAAAGAAATTGAAGTTAAAGTGTAAAAGACCGGGTATTGTAAAGTTTCTAAGCTGCAAAGCCTGAGTTAAAATGTAAAGGACCAGGTATTGTTAAGATCCTATGCTACACCCAAAACCTGAAATTCCTGTAGCTGTTAAAACAATTCCCGGGACTGTCCAGTAGATAAATAACCTGGACCCTGTGCAGTTTGGCACGTAGGCATTCAGGGCCCAAACCAATCAGTTTGAATGTACACCCCCTTCCCGCCCGACCTGTTCCCGCCAATGAATGTACTAATCATGTCTAAGAATTGTTGTTTAATTTTCCCACGGTGTATGGTGATTTGTTAAAGGAGACTGTGATGTATGTAAAGTCCCCGCCCTCCCCAAAAAGTGTACTTAAGCACTGTTCAACCCCTGCTCGGGGCTCTGGGCCGCTCTCCCTTGTTGAGTGAGCATGGATCCCCAGCACACTGGATTCTCAATAAACCCCCTTCTGCGGTTGCATGAGTCGGTCTCTTGGTGGTCTCTTCCTCCGACGTTCACCGGACCCTTACAATACCTTCTTGTACAAGATATTCAGAATTCTAGTATTCATGTATTGAATTAATCTGTAAAAAATGAGAAGCAAAACTAAAAGAATTAATGTTTAAAAAGAAAGAGAACAGGATTTTATACACAGCCAAGTAGTAATTTAAGTATCAAAAAAGACAGACTAGTATCCATTTTATGGATGATATTAGGTAAGATTGAGGTTGAAGTGATTTTTTAATATTGAAAACAAAATAAGTTTTGAGTAAAAAAATAAGAAAAGTAAAAATTATGCAACCTTTTATTTAAAACTGTATGTTATGGTGTAGATCATATATGTTCCCCAAGCTCATTTGTTGAAGTATTTGTCCCCAGTACACTGATGTTCAGAGGTGGGGCTTTGGGAAATGTTTAGATCATGAGGGCTTTGTGACTTCATTAGTGGGTGGGCATGTTTGGAAGAAGTAGGTCACTGTGGATATGCTCTGGAAGGACATTTCTTGTCTTTAGCCTTTCTCTCTCTCTCTCTCTCTCTCTCTCTCTCTCTCTCTCTTCTTTCCAGCTGCCATGAGCTGAGCAGTTTTCCTCTGCTACACCATTCATCCATGCTCTTTTGCCTTGCCTCAGGCTTAAAGAAATGGATGTACCAGACCATGCACTGAAACCTCTGAAACTATGACCCAAAATAAACCTTCCGTCTTTGAAGTCCACCCCCTCAGGTATTTGACACGGCAATTCAAAACTACCTAACACACTGTACTATGGCAGGAATATCCAAACTGAAGTACCAAATAGACTTTAAAGTGGTGTGTGAAGCTCCAGAGATTTTTCTGAGAAATTTTAGACATATACATATTTTTTGAAGGAAGTTGTCTTTCTCTTCCATAGTCTTCAAGAAGTTAGTTACTCAAAAAGTATTTAAAATTACTGTTCACAATGATATGATGTGTATAAAAGCTACTTTATATCCTTTATGTTAATAATAAAATAGGACATGCATTATTAAAGGGTTTATGTATGTGCAGAGTTGAAGAATTCCCAACTTCTCCTTTCTGTTTCATTCTGGGAAACGTTAGTCAGCTTTTCATCACTGTGACCAAAATACCTGACAACAACAACTAAAAGGAAGAAATATTTATTTTGGCTCATGGCGGATTCAGTTCATGGTAGCTGGCTCCAAGGCAGAAACAATTTGTGGAAAGGAATGGCAGAGGGGCATGGCAGAAGGAAACTACTTGGTGTATGGCAGCCAAGAAGCAGAGAGAAGAGAAATGTAGGTGGCGTGGGCACATAAAATTGAAGGACACACCCTTAGTTACCTACCTCCTCCAGTTAACACATTTTTCTACAGTAAACCACCCAGTAGTCTATCCAAATTGTTAATCTATCAAGTTGATTAATCCACTAATAAAATTATAATCATTGCCTAAAAGCCTCACTTCTGAATCATGCTGCAATAGGAATCATTCTTCCTTAAGAGCTTCTCAGGGGGCATTTTAGATCCAAACCATAACAGAGTGGTACTGTGTGTTCATGCTATTAATCTGCATATTCTGCTATTAATCTTCATAATTCTGAAAAATGAATATAAATAACAACTCTGAAATACAGGTATTATTGATCGTATCTTACAAATGACTATCAATAAAAGCAAAAAGGCTAAAAAGTTGAAGATTTGGAAATAAATAATTTATGATAAAATAAAAGTCATTAATGGGCTTGGGATATAGTTCAGTTGGCAGAGTACTTGCCTTACATGCACAATGTCTTGGGTTCAATTCCCAGAACCACAAAAATAAAATAAAATAAAAGTCATTAACATATTTTAGATCTATTGACCCCTTCCTGGGCACGTTGGTACATGCCTGTAATCTCAGCAGCTGGCGAGGCTGAGGCAGGACGATTGTGAGTTCAAAGCCAGTCTCAACAACATGGTGAGGCCCTAAGCAACTTAATGAGACCCTATCTCAAAGTCTAAAATGTGTGTGTGTGTGTATGTGTATTTTATATATATATATATATATATATATATATATATATATATATATATAT
>NW_026000316.1:7096258-7100328 GCF_001458135.2 Marmota marmota marmota
TATATATATATATATATATATATATATATATATTCTGGGGAAAATCTAGCACCTATATTCTGGGGGAAATCTAGCACCTTAAAAAGTGAAATGAGCTGACAAAAAGAATTGAAGTATTAGGAGATATATATAGTCACCTAATTCTTAGTTCAGGTATTTGGTTTAATTTGTTGAATATGTGTTTTTATGTGTGTTTGTGTGCACACACGCATGGGTATGTGTGTTTGTGCATGCATGTATTCTTATGAATCAGCAATAAATCAATTTTACATGAAATGAACTACTAAAAATGCTTTGCTTATGCTATACATTAGATATTCAATCATACTAGAAACTACCTATAGCTCTCCTGCTCAAATAATCAAGGTCAGACCTTGGTATTAAGGGTATTTGTATTTTTATTCTGCATCAGCAAGCATGGCCCCATTTTAATAATAATGAAGTTTTTTTTTAAATAGCCATTTGAACTTCTAGGTTAGATTATTCCCAGGTAAATATGAATCTCAAGGAAGATGCTCAATTATAGAATGACCAAATGAATAAATGAGTACAACTTAGAAGAGGGTTTGGTTACCAGCTTGATGGTATACAATGTACTTGAAATTTTGCATCCATGCAACAGTGACATATGGAGGAATAGAGATGACTCTAAAGGATATTCACTAATGTGGTTCCTATTGTGAAATGTCCCTGTCCTCAATTTGGTTTCTTAGGGATTTGCTTCAGCTGCCTTGTAGAATATGTGTAAACCTAAATGAATCTTGTGTGCTTTTTTTTTCTTTTTTCTTATTAGTGTATATTAGTTACATAAAATAGTTTTTCATTGTGTCATATTCATACATGCATATAATATAACTTGATTAATGTCACTCCATATTACCTCTCCTTGCCCACTCCCTTCCTTTACCTTAAGGGTCTCTCTTCTAATTTTATGAGAATACTTTTTGTATCCTCTTTTATTCTCTAGCTTCCACATATGAGAGAAAGCACACCACATTTGTTTTTTTCTGAGTCTGACTTATTTTGCTCAACATGGCGCTCTCATCCATTTTCATACAAATGACATAATTTTATTCTTCTTTGTGGCTGACTAAAAGTTCATTGTGTATATATACTACATTTTATTTAGCCATTCACTTGTTGATGGACATCTAGGCTGGCTCCATAACTTGTCTATTAGGAATTATACCATAATAAATAGGGGAATGTCTATATTTCTAAAGTATGCAAGGTTCAGATGTGGGGGTTTTAGGTAATAATTGGATCATGAAGTCTCTGACCTCACTGGTGAATAAATCCATTTGATAGATTCATCCACTGATAGCTGAGTGGACTACTAGAAGGTGGGACCTAGTTGGAAGCAAAGGTCACTGGGGATATGCCCTGGAAAGGATTATTTTGTTCCTAGCCCCTCCCTCCCCCTTTCTCACTCTCTCTTCCATGGCTACTGTGAGCTTGTCAGCTTTCCTTTGCCCAGCCTTGAAGTCAGCTGGATTGAATCCTCTGAAGCTTTGAGTCAAAATAAATCTTCCAGATTTTAAGCTGTTCTTCTCAGGTATTAGGATCACAGCAACAAAAAAGCTAACACAAACTATAATGTATTGTGAAGAGGTTCTTTCCTGGTCTTATCTATTTATGGTGCTAAATGCTTTCAGCAATTTGGATGTCCATTTCATTCCCAAGGTTTGGAAATTTTCTATTATTATTTTATTGTACAGTTACCAATGTCATGAGCCTATATCTCTGCTACTTTCTCAATATCTATGAGTCTTAAATTAGTTCTCTTAATGTTCCAATGTTCTTTCATATTCTGATCATATTTTCTTATTTTTTTTTCTTTAATAGAGTCTGAATGGTTCAGTATAACCACCTTGTCTTTAAGTTCTGAAATTCCATCTTTTATTAATCTAATCTATAGAGACCTTCAAGTGAGTTTTTTGTTTAACTTATTGTTACTTTCATTCCCAAGATTTCTATTTTTTTTCAAAATCTCTTTATATATTTTTAATATACTGTATTGTCTACACTACTTCCTTCCTTATTTCTTACTCTAATTTTTTAATTACTATAGTAATCAAGTTTTAAGGGGCTGGGGATGTGGCTCAAGCGGTAGCGCGCTCGCCTGGCATGCGTGCGGCCCAGGTTCGATCCTCAGCACCACATACAAACAAAGATGTTGTGTCCACTAAAAAATAAATATTAAAAAATGTCTCTCTCTCTCTCTCTCACTCTTTCTTTAAAAAAAAGTTTTAAAATGGTCAACATTCCATCTACTTTAATATCTGTGGATTCAATTATTTGTAAATTTTAAACTTTTGAAGGTCTCTTGTTGGTTTATTTCTATGTCTCCTGTGATTCTGTTTTGATCTTACATCTGTTGTGATGAATTCTTATTTCTCTATTTTGTGAGGGTCTTTTACTGAGCAGTCATCTCTTTATGTTGTTCCCTGGACTGGGGGCATTTTCTTTAGTGTCAAAGCACTCAATCAGTGTGCTCAAACTGATAGGTTCAACTACCAGCTCTTCACTGAAAGCAGAAAGTAATCACAAGTAATAGTGGTAACTTAAAGGCAAATTATATATCACCAAGTAATAGAAAACTTATTACTGATGATCTCTACAAGTCTACTAGATAATGAGAAAAGTGGGTGAGAAATATAGAATGCTGAAACTTTGATAATGATAGTATACTTAATAGATTATATTGAAAGAAAGGGAAAAAAAGTGGGAGAGTGAAGGGAGAATAAAGAAAATGAGCAAGGATAAATTAGAAAGAAAGAGAATAAAGGTGAAAATCAAGAGTTATTTATAAAACTCCAATTGGTAAAATTATATAGAATTATAAAAAAAACAAATAATGAGGGAAGACATAACAAAACAATTTACAAAAAAAATGAATGCAACATCAATCATGGAGTTGGAGAATATTATGCTAAGTGCAGTAAGCCAGTCCCAAAAACCAAATGAATGTTTTCTCTGATATGAGGATGCTGATCCATAATAGAGATGGCAGGGGGAGCATGGGAGGAATGGAGGAGCTTTAGATAGGGCAAAATGGAGGGAGGGGATGGGAGGGATTAGGGGCATAGGAAAGACGGTGGAATGAGATGGACATCATTAGCCCAAGTACATATATGAAGTCACAAATGGTGTAACCCTAATTTGTGTACTACCAGAGACATGAAAAATTGTGCTCTGTATGTGTACTATGAATTGAAATTCATTCTGCTGTCATATATAACAAATTAGAATAAATTTAAAATAAATAAATAAATAAATAAGAAAATTTTAAAAATTAAAAAAAAATTCATCTTTCTCTTTGCTGGAATATTTAAAATGAAGACATGTCTTTCTGGAACTTTGATTGTAGAATCCCCATCTAAGAGGAGGTTTACGGGACGCAATTATCATTCAACTTATTCCCAGTTTGGGCCCCAAACAGCCAAACCTTTTAAGGGAATTTATATGCTGAACTCCACCTCCTTGCCTGCCAGCAAGTGCTGGGGGGAAAAGAGAGCATTATCCACTTCAGAGCAGAAGTCACATTAATTGCACGGTTTTATTGTACCCAGGTACCAGTGTATGGATCTAATAGGGGCTGCTGGCCAGCCCTCTCAGGTAGCCTGTGGACTGATCCAAAATGTGCTACATATGTCTTTCAAGGAGCCTCAGTCTCTGCACTCAGGGGTTTGTGTAGGAAGCGCCCAGGTTGAAGCAACAGATCCTCCAAACACCTTGGGCATGGGGAATGTAATCAGGCCCAGGAAGACTGTATTGAGTAGCAGCTTTCATCCTGACCCACACAGATCCCACATTCACTCTAGCAGGTTTTGCTGCTTGTTACAGTGTTCCGACTGCCGGTTTCTAAAGAAAGTGCCTTCTGCCTTTATGTGCTTCACAGACCCATACATCAGCAACTGCACAGTCCATTGCTGCCTGGATCTGTGTCACAGTCTCACAGGTTGTGCATCTACCAATGCAGTGAGAAGTAAAGCATAGTTAACCATTGGGTCTTTGGTATATGAGAGAGAGAGAGAGAGAGAGAGAGAGAGAGAGAGAGAGAGAGAGAA
>NW_026000316.1:7100561-7111227 GCF_001458135.2 Marmota marmota marmota
TATGAGAGAGAGAGAGAGAGAGAGAGAGAGAGAGAGAGAGAGAGAGAGAGAACATACACAAATACACACAGAGAAAACTGTAGGAATTTCTAGTCTCCTGTGCAGAAAGCTTAAGCAATGTCCTGATGTTGAAGCTGACTCTCCTTCCAGCTTTCACTAAGTCTGTTGAGAAGCACCCCACACTGACTGGCTTTGCAGTATCAGGAGCCTATTTTCTACTCAGATTGTAGTTTTCCTTGGCAGTGGAATCTGCACTTCTTAAACTCCCTGGGAAACTCTTTCAGCTATCATGTGCCTAGCACAAATGCAGTCTATTTCTTTTATTAAATCTCTTTCAATTCTCAAATACCAATATGTTTGAGTTTCACCTGGTTGCTGAGTTGCAGTGAAACACTTTCTCACTACTTTCCTACCCAGTCTCTAGGAGTAGCTACTATGTGGTGGATATTTCTAGTCCACCATTTTCCATCTTGTATCGTTTCTTTTAAAGTTCTATCACTTTGAGATGGAAGAAAGAGTACAGGAATAATTAAAACTAGAGCAACCATCAGAAAATTTATTTAATAGTTTGTTTTGCAGGCTATATAGTTTCTGTTGCAAATACTCAATTCGAATAGTGTAACACAAAAGCAGTAATAGACAATAGATATGAAAATTATCCTGGCTACTTTTAGATAAAATATCAACAAATATTACCCCCCCACACCACCAAAAAGGTAGTTTACTAGTTTGGGCCCAGGGCAGTAAATTTGCCAGCCACTACACTAGTCAGAGAAGTTCTATCCACTCTGGGATTAAACTACATAAAAGTTATGTATATATTAAAACTGTCTACATGTGTTAACGCACTAGAATCCAAATAATGTAGCTACACGTTTAGTATTCCAGTGATGGGGACAGACAGATGTGAGTGGTGGAAACATGAGATTAAGGGAATAGTTTTATAAAATTGTCCCACTAAGCTGACCCCCACATGATTTGTTTAAAAAAAATACATGCAGCTCTGTCTGGCTTAAGTGGACAGGGTATATCATATTTCTCAGAAACTACCTGTTATCAGCAGGAGAAAATGCAGGCCCAAAATAATTTTGATAACAAGAACACAAGTTACCCTGAAACAGGGAACTTTTGTGAACCTTACACAGAGGAGATTACAACAGAATTCAGGGAGATAAGGCTAATTACAATGAACAGGTTCTAATTAGAACTGGTCAGCATATGCAAATGTGACCTAGAGTGGTCAAGGCAGTGGAGGCTTGAAAATGTGATGTCATCCTGCTGTCCAAAGCCAAGAGGTGGAACTGGGTGGGACTCTGGAAAACCAGAGTCCAGGAGAAGCATGCTGTCCCTCTTCTCTCTGAGAGGATCCAATCTCTCCCTTGAGAGTGTCCCCTTTCTCCCCTTTACAACCCTTCCAATAAGTGCATGCCAGTTATTCTAAGCAATGTGTCTGAAATCTTTCTGATTTAATAGCAAGAATCAGCATTTGAAGGGTGGTTGGGGGGGAGTTCATGCTGCCTCAGTTTCCTGGAAGGCCCAGCCCTAGTAACACTAGGAGTAGCTCATGTTTAGTAAGCTATGTTATACTGAGCAAAGAGATTTTACTTTTCGTATTTTCCTTCTTCTTGTGCAATTCTTATTCTGGTGCAATCCTTTTGTTCTGACAGCTCAGCCATAGCTGTGAAGCCAGATAAATCCTCCCCACTGAGTTCTCTCCTGTGTAAGTTTCACAGCTTGAAATGAGAAATCTACACCTTTCATAAAGCTCTGCATTCCAAATACTCAGATCTGTAAAAACATCCCTTACTACAAGGAAAAATATCATAAGGGAAATTGGGAGAAAGTAAAGCTACTAGCAACCTATTAACAGATAAATAGATAAAGTTGAAATAGTATAATGAGAATAATGTTAGAATTAAGGTTTATAAGACTATCAGAATTTTATTAATTCATCATCCAAGTGTTTTTTTTTTCCTAAGTGGTGCCTTATTAGGCATTAAAAGTTCCCCACAACAGGTTCATAAGCAATTTTTTTATCACCTAATAGAAGACATTTAGCTTACTTTCATCTTTCTAGCATTTATCCAAAAGCAGCAGGTCAGAGCTATATGATATCTTTTCTATTTTGAATGCTTCCAAGCCTACCATTCATTTTTAAAATAGCATAATTCCCTATAAAGGTGGATAAATGAAATGTTAATTTCAGAATATTTCTTTAATAATCTGGAGATGATGATCTATAACCAGACCAATATATTTTCTTTCAAGTTACACTTACTAGGTATGTTAGTTAGCCTATGATGTAAATCTTTAATCAAACCTTCTCCTTCTATATGACAATTCATTGTTACTTTGAAGCACTTCTTTACTTTTAAAGGTCACATCCCCCTTCAAAATAGACCAGGATTGTACTTACTATCTCATTCTGACAAGTTCTACATTTACATGCATATATTTCTTCTTCTTTGACAAAGGCTACCCACGATTCATATGCAATTGATGTGGAAACGTAGAAAGGGGAATTTTTACAAAGAAGAAAGCGAACAAGATCCATAGGTTATTTTTTTTTAATTATGAATGAAATTATGCATGGTACTATGAAACATTTTAAAAACACTGTTCCTAGACAGTTGACTTTTTACTTTGCCATCTCATTTCAACTGAATAACCCTTTTTATTCATGGACTGTGTGACACTAAAATAATTAAAGGTTCAGTTTAGATGAAAGATAATATTCTTAAGTCCCTAGTATACTGCATATATTTATATAATAAAATTAGAGAAGAACTGTTTAAAACATGGTAGAAATTCCCATACTGTGTACTACTGGTTAAGTTAGAATTATACACATTGCTCAAATTAACACCAAACTCATAAATGGGACCAAAAAACAATACAAAACAAAAAACTCTCATTCTCTATTAGTTATTTTATTTTTGGCATGTAAATTACTTCTCATAGTAGGTATTGAATATCTTTTAACTCAATAGACTTAATCACTTTATTGTTATGATAATAATAATATCTAATATTAGTAATGTTCTAATACTTTCATAGAACTTCAAAAATTTTGAAAACTTTACATTAACTTATTTGATCCCTAAAACAGTTGTATACAACAAACAAGCTTTATTATTTCTATTTTTGCAAATAATATAAGGAGATTTTCAAGATTTGATTTTTCCAGGGTCACATATAGTAAATTAAAGCAAAAACTTGAATCCAGATTTTTAAAGCAGTACTGTATATTTCACTTCAAATTGTACTTTCTAGATGTGAAATAGTTTAGCATTCTACCTATTTTATCATGAAGATTCATCCCTCTCCCCCAGGAGTTTCTCCAGTTGCCTAAAGATAAAGGGTAACAGAGACTTTTCAACTTCAGCTTATACTTTTCAAAGTTCTTGAGCAAAACCTCATAGAAAAAAAATAGGTAAGTATAATAAGTTCTTGTATTCCCAGGAAAGGTCTTGATTTTTATCTGATATTCTTGTATAAATTATTAACAGCACCTTCATTCTCTCTGATAAATGTTTCACTTTTGATGAAAAGTTATGTGGATATCCTACTAACATCGGAAACTACTTCTGCTCTGGTGGGAAGAATCTAAATTTAATCCTGATGTCTGAAAGTCAGTAGCTAGTGTTCTCAAAGTAGGGTCTGGATATTTATGTTTTCATAAAGTTTGAGCCTTTCTGCCTTTCTTGTTTTGCTCATTCATTCATTTGAATTCCACCATCCTCTCCAGAATCTTATCAATTTGACTCAGACTCATCACTGCAATATATTCTTCCTTCTGTGATGCAGTATAGAGTTTTCATCATGTCTAATGGACTAGTCCACAGATATTCAGTTTTTACTACCAAGGAACTATTGCAATAAACTTTTCTTTGTCCATTTTCTTCCCTGTGTCAACATAGGTCCACAGCACTATTTCTTTAATGTTTCTGAAACACCTAGTCCAACCACCCTTAGGCTTTAAATATTGATGCTACTAAATGGCTTTCATAATGAATTTTCAAGGGTCTTTGTGATTCAGTCACTGGCTACCTTTCAAGTTCATCTTTTATTTACCCCATCTCCATTATCATTCTACATTTATTTTATACTTGTGCATTTATTGTTAACAATAACAGAGCAAGGTGTGGAAATTGTTATTTTTATTTTACTGCTCTTTCCATTAGACCATGCTTTATTTGTATCATACATAGAATGAGCCATGCCAAATCTCTGATTTGGGCTTCAGATATGTTCATCTACTGAAGGGATGAAATTAAAAGATTTAATTAGAAAGTGACTATTAAAATTGTAATCTTAAGATTATGATTATATGAGAGCTGAGACTGATTATAGCAAACTTAGGTCAGGGAGATGTAATGATTTTCTACATGTGAACAGATACTGAGTCAAGACTTTTGAGACTTTGGTTGGCATATTATTAATAGGTCTTTTATTTCCAACTCCACTTTTTGGTCTTATTTTATATACTCTTATATCAGCACCATCTTAAAATTTACTGATTCAGGAATGTTTGATCAGAATGAATAGTAATTGAGAGAATATCACTGAGAGTGTTCCCAGACCCTAATTTAGAAGTTCAAGATTAAATGTTGCAAAATGTTCATTGAAGAAAAACAGGACATGCAACCTTTTGACTTCTATATTGTCAAATTTTCTTTCAACAGAAACCGATTAGTTGCTTCTTGACTGAAAGCTTATCTTTTAGTGCCAGACAGTCACTTCTTCATTGCTTGCATTCACCATCACCAGACAATCATAAAACTGGCTAAAGGGCAATTTGGGGTCTTTGCTATATTGTCTGCCTGTGGCCAAAATAGCAACTAAAATTTCAGCTAATCCTGTCTGAAAAGATGAACCATACAGTAGCCTTGATGAATCTGCAAATTATTTTTAAATGCCAGCTGTCACATTATACACTGCAAAAAGTAGTACCAGTGATATTTTCATTGATAAAATATGCATTCACATGACAGCATATTTCAAGCTTACCCTTATATGAAATATTTGATCAAAGAATCTTGCACCAGTTTTACTGTGAGAAGAGGTAAGAAATAACATCCTTAGAAGACATTCTTTTAAACTAGGAAATGTTTTCTGAAAAGCTTTTAGAATGAATATATTACTGATACTTTCTTTGTATTCATGGCCATTTTTTTCCTGTTTAAAATTTTTTTTATTGACAAATAATAATTGTATAAAATATGGGAGATGTTAAAATGTTTTGTTATATGTATATATTGTGTAATGATTACATTGAACTAATTAACATATTAATAACTTCATATTCTTATTTTTATGAAAATATTGAAATCTCTTTTAGCAATTTTGAAATATATAATACATTATTATTATAGTCGCAATGCTATACAATAGATGTTAAAAAGTTATTTCTTCTACTGAAACTTTGTCGCCTTAGACCAACATTTCCCTCAGCATATAGCAATCACCATTCTGTGCATAACTTCTGAGTTCAACCTTTTCAAATTTCATATATAATTGGGATCTTGCAATATTCATTTTTATATGTCTGGCTTATTTCACTTAGCATAATGTCCTCTAGGTTATTCATGTTGTTTCAAATGAATGACAGAATTTCTTTCTCATTTTTAAACACTGAATACTACTTTATTTTGCATATAACCATGTTTTCCTTTTATCTTAATTTTAAATTGAAAGATAGTATATGATTACATCTAACTAACAAATTCATTCCTTAAAAAGTTATCATTTTTGTGATAAGGGAACTTGACAACTACTCTTTTTGCATTTCTCAAGGCATAATATATCATTATAGTCACCTGTCTGTACAATAGACATCTTGAATTTATTTCTCCTAACTATAATTTTTTATCCTTTGACCAATATCTCCCCATGCTTCCCTCCACCTTAATCATTCCAGCCTCCAGTGAACACCATTTTACTCTCTACAGATACGATTTCAACTTTTTAGATTTCACATACAAGTGAGATCATATGTTACTTGTCTTTCTGTGTCTGGTTTATTTCACTTAAAATAATGTGCTCCACGTTCATCCATGTTGTCACAAATAAAAGGATTTCCTTCTTTGTAATGATTGACAAGCATTGCATTGTGTATATATGCTACATTTTCTTTCTTTATTTATCTTATGATATACACATAGGTTGATTGCACATCTTTGCTAATGTGAGGAGTGCTGAATGAGCATGGGTGGGCAGGTTTCTTTTCAACATACTGTTTCCTTTTAATATAGCCAGTAGTTGAATTGCTGTATAATTTGGTAGTATTTTGAGTATTTTAAAAACAGTACTTTTATTCTGTTTTGGATAATGGCTGTACTAGTTTACATTCCCACTAACAATGAGCAAGAGTTCTGTTTTCTCCATATTCTTGCCATCATTTGTTATGTCTTTTCATTTTTTATTGTTCTAATTATTTATACATGACAGTAGAATGGACTTTGGAACATCCTACATAAATGGAGTATAATTTCTCATTCTTCTGGTTGTAAATGATGTAGAATCATATCAGTCATGTAGTCATATATATATACAGAGAGAGTAATAATTTCCAATTCATTCTACTATCCTTCCTACCTCCATACCCCTCTTTCACTCCCCTTTACATAATCCAAAATACCTCTATTTTTCCCTAGAACCTCATCTCCCATTATTGTAAATTAGCATCTGCATGTCAGAAAAACATTCAGTCTTTGGTTTTGGCTTATTTCACTTAGCATGATGTTCTCCAGCTTCATCCATTTACCAGCAAATGCCATAATTTAATTCTTCTTTAAGGCTGAGTAATATCCCATTGTGGGTATACACCACATTTTCTTTATTCATTCATCTGTTGATGAATGAATAAAGGACATGTAGGTTGGTTCCATAGTTTGGAAATGTAGGTTGGTTCCATAGTTTGGCTATTATTGTGAGTTGACCAGCTATAAACATTGATGTGGTTGTTTCACTATAGTTTGCTGATTTTAAGTCCTTTGGGCATAAACCAAGGAGTGGGATAGCTGGGTCAAGTGGTTATTCCATTCCAAGTTTTATGAGGAATATTCATACCACTTTCCATAGAATAGCCATTCTTATTAGAGTGATAAGATATCACATTGTGGCTTTGATTTGCATTTCCCTGATGATTAGTGACATTGAATAGTTTTTCATTTACCTGTTGGTAAATTGTATGTCTTCTTTGAGAAATGTGTATTTAGGTCTTTTGCTCATTGTTTTAGTTTGGATTATTCATTGGATTGTGTTTTAGCAAGCTTTGCATCACTGTGAACAAAATATCTAACAAGGACAACTTAGAAGATAAAAAGTTTATTTTGGTTCATATATCTCCAATATATAGTGACACAGAGTAAACATTCTCATTCCAAAAAGCAGTATGGTCATAGAAATAAGTGATGGGACCAAAACATGACCATAATCCAGGTGAGAAAACAGGTCCTGTAACTCTGCCCATAAATTATTGTACAGAGTCTAGGAAACATGGCTACAAGGTGTACTCTCCAAAGGTCTTAAACTGTCCCACCCCATTGGCCATGCTGGTTGTAGGTCATATGGGATCTCTTTTCATTTGGCACTATTCACTAACAGCTTTTCTCAGCAGATAGTGCACATTATCAGCATCTTTCATTTCCTGGTGATGTTCCCATTTTAGCTTTAGCTTTACCTTTATAGCTTTCTGCATCACCCTTCTCAGGGGAAGCCTGCAGGGACTCCAACCTTGCTACAATTTGTTTGGCTTCCAAGACTTTCTTTTGAATTATCGGTGGAAGTCTACATGATATCTTATCTTTAGCATCCAATTTCCTTGCAGAACCAGCACTACATGGATAATGTCAAGGTCTGCTGCCATCTCCTGCAGTATCTGGATCACCTGGAATCACAAATCCTATGGCCAATGAGCACCTGAATGGCTGATCCTGGTGCATCAACTTTCTAGGGCCCCTATGCAAGTTCTTCCTCTCAAAGGAATTTTCCCTTCTACATCCTTGAGCCTGTGGTGGGTGTGGTCACTCAAATTTCTGAGATGCCCTTGAGGCATCTTGCCTATTTGTCTTTGTACAAAGTACTTAGTATCTCCTTAGTGGCTACATTCACTTACAAGCACACCTTCCTTGGCCCTAGCTCTACACATACCTTTCTAGCCAAATTCAAATTTTAAAAATCCTTTAGCTTTATTCTCTCCTCCCCATTCTCACAATAAACCTGCTAAGAACTCCCAACAATATTCATGCCACAATCTAAATGTTACTTTGCCTTGAAATTTCCTCTACCAGATTAATTAGTCTATCACCCTTAAATTCAGCTTCATACAGAGTCTCAGGATAGGCATAAAATTTAGACAAATTATTTGCCATAATTGTAATATAAATCACCTCTATTTCCATTTCCTAGAATCCTCATTTTCCTCTGAATCTACATAAGCACAGTTCACATTCTTATTGACATTTTGGTATTCTGAGCTTCCACCAAAATCACCACTTAAGCTGTGCTTACAAAATTCTGAGGCTTTTCCAGGCTTCATCTCCAACTTTTCCAAATTCCTTCTGCAAACCATTTTCAAAGAATTTTGAACTACATCATATATCATAGCAACAACTCTACTCTTAGTACCAATTTCTGTGTTAGTAAGAACAACTAAAAGGAGGAATTTAAATGTTTATTTGTTCATCTTAATTATACATGACAATAGAATGTATTTTGACATATCATGCATACATAAAGTATAACTTCCCATTTTTGTGGTTGTACATGATATGGAGTTACACCAGTTGTGTATTCATATAAGAACATGGGAAAGTTATGTCTGATTCAGTCTACTGTCTTTTCTTATTCCATCTTCCATCTCTTCCCTTCATTCCCCTTTGTCTAATCCAGAGAACTTCTATTATTCCCCCACCACCACACTTATTGTGAGTTAGCTTCTGTGTATCCGGGAGAACATTTGGTCTTTGGTTTTCTGAGATTGACTTATTTCACTTAGCATGATAGTTTCTAGTTCCATCCATTTACCAAGAAATGCCATAATTTCATTCTTCTTTAAGGCTGAGTAATATTTCATTGTGTGTGTATGTATGTGTGTGTGTGTACATACATACACATATATCTCACATTTTCTTTATATATTCATTTGTTGAAAGGCACCTATGTTGGTTCCATAGCTTAGCTATTGTGAATTAAGCTGCTATAAACATTGATGTGGCCATGTCACTATAGTATCCTGATTTTAACTCCTTTGGGTATATGCTGAGAAGTGGGATAACTGGGTCAAACGGTGGTTCCATTTCAAGTTCTCTGAGTAATCTCCATATTGTTTTCCAGAGTGGTTGTACCAACTTGCCATCCCACCAGCAATGTATGAATATAACTTTTTCCTCACATCAAGAGGAGGAAAAATTTACTTTGGCTCATAGTTTTATAAATTTAGTCCATTGTGAGCTGAGTCCATTGCTCTTGGCCCAAGGTGAGGAAGAGCATCATGGCAGAAGAGTGTGATAGAGGAGTGCTTCTCCATTCATGGCAGCCAAAAACAGAAAGGAGAAGAGTGGAAGGGATTATAGGGAAGATGAAAAATTTCAGAGCACACCTCCAGAAACCCACTTCCTTAAGCCACACTCACCTGCATACAGTAATCATTCAGTCTATTCAACCAATCATAGAATGATTAGGTTACAGCTCTCACAGTCTAATCATTTCACCCATGAACATTTTGACATTAATATAAGACTATTTGGAGAACACCTTAAGTCCAAACCATAACACATTGCATATGTTGAAACATGTTTGCATCTCTAGGATAAATTCCACTTTATAACAGTGAATGATCTTTTAAAAATGTGCTTTTGAATTTGGTTTGCCTGTATTTTGTTGAATTTTGAATATGTGTTTATCAGGGGTATTAACCTATAGTTTTCTTTTTCTTTTATATCTTTGGCTTTTGTATCAGATTATTTTTAGAGCTTTATAACTACATATAGTAGTTTGGGTAATCCCAACAAATGCATATTTGCATGAAATTCAATTTCAGTTCATGACTCCCTCTTTTTCATCCTATCCTTGCTCCCCTCTCCAATGTCCTACTGTTACTTTACTAGACTTTCTTTCACTCAT
The DNA here is from genome assembly GCF_001458135.2 of Marmota marmota marmota. Lineage (NCBI taxonomy): Eukaryota > Metazoa > Chordata > Mammalia > Rodentia > Sciuridae > Marmota > Marmota marmota. Next base: position 7,110,690 of record NW_026000316.1, read on the forward strand.
ATATTTGTTTATATTTGATTGGTTCTTTCTTTTAAAAAATATTTATTTTCTAATTGTAGTTGGACACAATATCTTTATTTATTTATGTTTATGTGATGCTCAGGATTGAACCCAGGGCCTCGCATGTGCTAGGCGAGCGCTCTACTGCTGAGTCACAATCCTAGCCCTTGATTGGTTCTTTTTACCTATACCTAAAGGTGAAGTTCACCATGGTATAATTATATATGTACATAGTATGATTTTTAAAGAACTATCATGCAAGTGACTCCCTATACCCTTCCATCCACTCAGCCTCTCCATTTCCCTCTTCTACATTACTTATCTTCCCTTTATCTTTGTTATTCTATCCTTCCCCACCCCTTTCCCCTATTTTACTCTAGCTTCTGCATATGAGAGAAAACATTTGACTTTTGAGTTTCTGATAGGTTTATTGCACTTATTATGATATTCTCCATTTCTTCCATTTACTGGCAAATGCCATAATTTCACACTTTTTTATGGCTTTGTAGAACTTCATTGCATATATATATATATATAT
>NW_026000316.1:7113986-7130583 GCF_001458135.2 Marmota marmota marmota
TATATATATATATATATATATATATATATATATATATATATGATTATGTATCTATTTATTTATATCTTAAGTTAAACTATATGAGATAACCATTTGTCAAGGTCAAAAGAAATTGAGTGTATATGATTCCTTATGAAGAGATCATATAAAAGCATGGAAGAGATGCAGAAAGGAACAGAAAAAGAATGAAGACACTGATGACTATTTTGTTGTCTCTCTTTATATTATATATATGATTGTTCGACTGATATTCCTCTCACTCTGAGCTATAAGTTTCATAAGAAGGGAGATATTGTGTGTTTTATTCACTGCTATATTCCCATAACCCCATAAATGAGTTTCAGTTCCTATCTTTTAACATAGAAGACCATTCAAATATTAGTTGAATGAATGCTTTATTGAATCCATATATCCAGCTCTGAATTACTCACCCACTCAATAAATATTTGTTGGACATCTAAATATCTCTTTTTAAATACTAAGCTGCATAAGAGTTTCTTTTCTTGAAGAGTACATCATCTATTGGGTAGTATAGGCAAGAAATTCAATCACAATTAGGTAATGTTGTGAATGTTTCATAATAGTTATGGAAATAAAGAGAGAAACTTAAATGTGGGAAGTGCTCAAAAATTTTTAGAAGTTAGCAAAGAGATTTTAGGAGACAGAAGCATTCAAGTATATCAGCTTATTGAAAAGAACCTGGGGAAATTCAAACAGGTAGTATAAGAGTAATTAGATCAAAGGAGTTTCTAGGTGAGAATGTGTCAACAGAAGAAAGTGAACAGGACAAAACTAAGAATATAATGTAGCTTAATTACTAAGCTCAAGAATTTAAAATGAATATTCACTAAAGTATTTTAGAGCTAATATTGATAGAATCATTTTTGTTTTCCAAACAAAACCTAATGGTACAATTTCTTACAAAATTAAACTTATACTCAATCATACTCTTTGCAATTTGTCACGGAAAATGAAAATGTATTTTTATATAAGCCCAGTACATGAATATCCACAGCAGTTTTTATTTATAATAGCTCCCAAAGGGAAACAATCTGGATATCCTTTAGCAAATGAATGGATAACAAACTGGTTCGCTCATACCATTCACCTTCAGTACCAAGGGATGGGCTTTTGATACAAAAGACAAGTTGGATAAATTTCAATGGCATCTGAAATTAAGTTGTCTAAAGTTACATACTATAAGATTCCTTTTATATAACACCCTTGAAGTTTTTGATTGTTTGGAGCAAATTATTGCTTCATAGGACACAAATAGAGTTGGTGTGATTATAAAGAGATAGCATGAAGGATTTCTTTTGTGTTGATGAAACAATTTTATATCTTGATTGTAATCATGACAACATGTATGTGATTAAATATCATAGATGTACAGATATAAAAAGCTATGCATTAGTGCATTTAAAAACTGGTGAAATCTGAACAAGATCTGTAGTCTAGTTGGTTATATTGTACCAGTGACATTTTCCTGGTTTTGATAATGCAGTATAGTCATGTAAATTGTTATCTGAGTAAAGTGTACATGGGAAATCTCTGTACAAGTTTGGAATCTATAATTATTTCAAAAGGAAAAAATAAAACAATTTTCTAATGTTAAATTAAAGGCATATTTATGTGTATTTTGTTTGAGAACAGGGAGATAAGTTAGAAGGTTACTATATAATAGTAATTAGAATTAATGAGATTCTAACAGTGAAGATGGAATTAAGAGTGTGTTTGTGTGTGTGTGTGTGTGTGTGTGTAAGACAGTTAATTGTAAAATTTGATGATAAAATGAAAATAGACATGAAAGAGATGCAATTTGTAATCGATGAATCATACTTTATGGCTTAGACTAGTGGGTATAATTGTAGTGTAACCAGGTAAAAAATGACAAATATTCCTAAGTAATTTTATCAACTGTTACCAGATTAAGTTCACATATTTCTCAATATTTAGTACAGGGATATGTACATTGAAACCACACAAACCACAAGAAGTATTCTGGGAAACTGTAAGTTGTGGGAAAACCATACCTTTAAATTACATTTACTCATATAATGAGTATCATAAAGTACACTTAATGATGTCATTTTTTAATGTATAGAATTTTGTGAATCATTTTTGTCTATAAACAGTAAAGTAGGTTTTATGATATACTTATCTTTAAATCAGGTATTTAAATAAATTTATTGTATAGTGAAAATGATATATCTTTTAAAAATATATCTTCAGTTATATTTGTTCCATAAAAATAAAAACCAATTTTATATCCTTAGAAACTATAAAAGAATTTAAAAATCTTTAATTTTATCACATTCTTTGTCCTTTGAATGTGTATAAAATGTATAGTGTTTATAATTTATCAGTACTGTCTTATTTAAAAATAAGTATACAAAGACTACTCATTGGAAATGAGCATTAATTTTTTTAAATGAAATGTTTGAGTGATTAAAATGTTTATAGTCCACTGCTTATTTGTTTAAGTCTATACCTGTGAAAATGAATAACACAAAATAATACAGGATATTTTGGCCACATGAATGGAAACATATACATCAAATTATCCTAACCTAATAAAATTATATTAGAATTAGATTAAGTTCCAGAAAAATTATGCATAGGTAATGTTAAAATTATAATTGGATTTTCATTTCACATTAAATTCTTTAGTGTGTTCCCCTTATAACAGGATTTTAATTATTATGTATTCATTAAATTCATAATTATGCACTCAAATAGACATAATCCTCTTAAGTTAGAGGATATTTAAGTTCAACTATGTGTGATAGTTTAATTCCCAGTTAGATGTAGCTGTATTGTTTACTTCATAATACAGTTTGAAAGAAGGATTTCTGGGAGATATAATCAGATTAAAGGGAAAAATCATAAGTTCTTCCTTACCCTCAATAATAGAAAATAACATTTTAAGGGCTAAGTAAAGAGTACAAATGCTCAGATATCATAAACCTAAATACTTAAATTTTTTATATCAAGCCATGCTTATACCTGGCACTTGGACACACATTTCCAAATAGGACCCTGTAGCCTACTCTCCTGGGATACCCCTGGAGAACTGGAAGCTCTACTGTCTCCTGTGCCTGAGGGGCAGGACAAGATGAAAGCTAAGTTCTGTGGCCAGAACTTGAGAACTGACAGAAAATGCTGGAACTTGAGATGGGACTGAGCATATCAACAGCCCCAGGGAACAAAGGCTAGCAGAATCTTCATCCCATAAATGTGCTTTTCTGACTCAGGATATACAGACCATTCTAAGGTCTTCAAAGGAACAAAAGTGAGAGTAGTTACTGTGTTATCTGGAGAAGCTCATCTTTCTGAACTCCCACTTCAAGAGTTTTGGAGTACCAAATTCAACCAGAGGAAAGCAACCCCTATTTTTCTGGTTTCCCTGAACAGTGGATGACTTCTTTCCTCTCCTTTCAAACACTCGCATGATCTTAGCCTCACATCCTTTACTCCAGAAATTTTAGTTCACTTACAGGTCCCTCTCTTATAATTTATGCCTCTCATTCCATTGCACCAACAAAAAATAAACACTTGTGTAATATTTCTACTGAATTGTATTCATTTGCTTTTTGTTTGATTTCCTTCAAAAGAATTTATTATAATCTAAATACTTGAAAACTGAGATTGATTCTTTCTAGGACATCAGCATCACCTAGCACTCTGCAGCAGTGGCTAATTGTATGCAATAGGAGTGAATAGATTTTTAGCCTCTCACAGATCCCGGCTCACCCACTTATGGCTACAGATACCCTACATGTGAACACTACATTTCTGCAATTTCATATGGGATATGAGATAGGGACAAAACATATTGAAATATGGACGGATGACTCTGGTGATGCTGATTCCATTGCACTGCACACCCCACATAACTCCCTTCTGTCTAATTCTGCTTTGGCCTAGGCAGGACAAATAGTGATAATAGATATGCATTGTAGAAGTTGCTGTAGCTGAATTAATCTTCTGATTGGAAGTTGAGTATTAGTACAACTCCAAGATGTGACGGATTACTTTTTAGAGATACTAGGAAACACTAGCTTCTAGATCTGCTACCTAGATTTTAGGATTATCTTTAACTTTTCTTCATGTCCTCTTTTAATGTAATTTTCCCATGCTTACTCTTCCTTCCACATTGAGGCACAAATATCTCATACCTCCCCAATACCCACCTCAGTACCAAGCTGTATATGATAACATGGATTTATTATGTCAGTGGAAGTTAATGTCCAATGCCAGTGGTTTATCATATTTGATTATGCAATTGCCTCTCCTAATTATAAGGGCAGAAAATCTAGATTGCATCTCTTTTCTCTTTTCTTTTTCCTCCCTTCATATTTCGCCACTTGGTAATGCAGTCTGCTATCATATATAAATATTAAAAATTACATAAAATATTTCACTACCTGATTCTATCTTGAATCAATAAGAAGGCCATCTCTGGCCAATGGATTTACCTACTCATTCATATGACCCCAATCACAAAGAGCGTTTCTTCCTAGATATTAAATAAAATCATTAAATATTTATTCAGCATTAATTTAGTTTTATATTCTACAAATGGCAACTAGATCAATGTGGGTAGCCTTAAAGTCTCCTATACCTTTAATTACACTCTTTCTAGTTGTTCTATCTATTACTGAGAGGGTTGTGTTGAAAGCTCCAGTTGTAGTTGTACATTTGTTTATAAATTGTTCAGTTGCCTTTTGCTTAAGGTATCTTGAAACTTTGTTATGTGTTGACACTTTTAAGAATTCATACTTCCCTAGGAATGATGCTTTTTTATCAAAAACACTATAATGTTTCATCCATAGTACTCTTCATTGTCCTGAAACTTTATTTAGTATTAATAGAGCAATTCAAGTTTTCTTATGGTTAGGGTTTGAATGTCATCTTTTTTATATCACTTTAATTTAAACCCATTTATGGATGAATATTAGCATGTTTCTTATAGACAATAGTCTTTGTCTTGCTTTCTTAGCCAGTGTGATAAGCTCTACCTTTTCATCAGATTTAATGTGATCATAATATGTCTATGCTTAAGTTTCAGCTTTTGTTTTGTCTTCTACTCTCATTTTTCATTTGTTCTATTTTTTCACCATTTGTTGCCTTCTTTTAGACCCTATAAACTGTTATACCAGAAGCTGTGAGTTGCTAAATTCTACATATTTGCAAATAGGCTTATTTGCATGACTGGCTATTGGCCGGCTTTGAGAAACTGAGGTTTTCGAATGTAACCGCATATTATTAACTGGAAAGGGGTATTTTATGCTATTACAATATTTAACCATGTTGTTCCAGCTTCTATATAGAGTTTGTAAAGCACTAAATTTATTTTCTGGGGACCCTGAGTTTCTTTAAGTAGAGTCAATCATGAATATAGTATTACTTGACCAACCACCAATAAAACCTATGGATTCTCAGGCTCTAGAGAACTTTTCTGGAATAAAACACTTCAAACCCGTGTCTGTGATGCCTTGCTGGGGGAATGAGCATGTCCTTTATACCATTTCCTATTGGAAGCTCATAATTGGTATTCTCCAGACACTACCCAGTGGTCCTTTTTCCTCCACTATTCTTATTTTATTTTCACTCACTGTAGTAAATCATAACCATGAATATAACAATTTCTGAGTCCTAGGAGTTGTAATGAATCCAAAATCTGAGATTGTTTTGGAAAAACACAGAAACACCGTCTTATCCATTCTATTGGCAAACTAGTTATGTGTCTTTGTTGTTGTTTTCAATGGTTGCTCCAGGGTTTTCAGTATTTATCTTTAACTTTTGTTCCAATTTACCCTCAACTAACATTACACAACTTCATATGAAATATAAAACAATATAATAATTCTGCTTTTATTGCCTATTTTTTTCTGAATTTGAAGACATTTTTTAATATGGCATCTAAACTTTCTCATAATGAAAATGAGCTCTCTCTCTTAAACTATGACAGAACACAGCATAGATAGTAGATTTGATTCCATTTTTATTTGTTTTTATTACAAAATTATAACATTATTTTTTGAAACTCTGATGTTATTAGGCTAAGGGGATGTTCTACTTTACCACCTGCAGCCAGCACAGGTAGCTAAACTAGAGGTTGCTCGAGTGAATTTCCTAAGGTATCAAATAAAACACAGACACACAATTTACCTTTAAATTCAAGCCTGGAATGGCTCCTCTGCCCTTGGCCTCAAGCTCCCCAAATGGGAGAGCAAGGAATATCATGAGAGGCTGGCAAGAGAGAGCAAGCACATTTCAGAGTGGACTTTTATTGGAGGGACTCTAGATTCTTCAGAAATTTCCATCCAATGAAGGTCAAGAGGGGCAGGGTTACAAGGACAGGTAAGATAACTTGATCCCTGGGGATGTAGGAAGGCACACCCATGCATGAAGACTCATTTGGCTGCATTTTACTACCCTCAAGATCAGGGCTACCATCTTCAGCAACTTAAAAGCAGCCAGATCATCAGGGATGACCAACAGTGCCTCAACCAATCAGGAGGGGAAAATGCTGGTCACATGACATGATGGCCTCCCACACTACTTAGTAATAGATATTTTTCATTTGAACATTACAAGCATCTATCTATATATTGGACATACTGACCATCAAATGTAGAATTTTTTTGAAAACAGGGACGTGTCAAAAGAGAGAGTGATGCATTTTATGGAAATGTTTTCAAAAATTCCATTGACTTAGGAGAATGGAGTGGAAAAATGTGTCTTAGACACCTATATTATGATAAAATAATGCGATTCTTGTTATACTGAAATAAAGATCTATGTTTATTGTAGTTGGAATGTGGTCATAAAAATGGACTGGATTTTAAATACTTTCAAAACCTGTATCACAAAAGAATTTTCTGATACTTATGCAGTTTGTGTTTTGTAAGTCCTTCAACTGTATACACACTGGAAATTTGGAAGATCTGAGCTTAAATTCCCAGAATGGTATAGATGAGACTTTTATGATAGTTTACATTGGTGTTTATTTATGTTAGTCACTAAATGACACACTTGACTTATACAACTATATTTTCTTTAAACAATTTGAATCACAAAAATAAATCCACAGTTCCACTTTATTAAGTGATACATAGTTGAGTGTCTAGTCATAAATGTTTTCATGGGAAACAAATAGTTTTTTTTTCCTTTCTCATTACTGATTCTGCACTAATCGGAAAGGCACTTGAAGGTATGAAACATATTCTATGCTGAAAATGAATTAGCATTAAACTTTCAATTAAGATAGATATATTGCCTTGAGTCATAAAGAATATGAGACATTTAAAGTTTCTGAAAATTCTATTAAACATAAGTCTGGCTGTGATTTGGTGTCTCTAGGCCAATAGTTATTCAGGTCTGAGTTGAAGCCTGAATTAAAGATGGGCAACTTGAGATAATACTGGAAATTCATTCTTTTCATCTAACTGCTGTAATTGACAATTATAGAAAAGTAATATCATCTACTTCAATTTCAAAAGAGTATGCTACACAAAGTCTAAATAAAAGAGGAGTAGATGATGAATTTCCCAAATTTTGAATTTCAGGGAATTTGGCCAGGGAGAATACATTTTAGAAATTTGGCAGGGGATATATAAATGAGATCCTAAATGAGAAATCATTTAAGGGAAACAGATGCTTTATGATTCTCTAGGTGATATGTATTTTTTACTCTCCTTATTTAGAGTTTTAGAGGTAATATGGACCCAGTAAAATTTAGATTAAGCCTAATAGACACCATATAAAGATATTTTTTAAGAACTAAGGTAATGAAAAAAGGTCCCAGCTGAATTGCTATGTGAGCAATCAAAGTAATAGGCTGAGTTGAAATGTTAATATGGCCCAATTCTAAGTAAATAGGTAGTATTCAATTTGATACACTGCTTTTGCTAAACTAGCTTGTTCTAAGCTTCTGATCGAACAGAGCTTAAGATAATTTCAGCATCTGTAATCTCCTTCATGTTGGGAATTAGACTGTTTGCTTCTTTTATATTGATACATAATAATACAGCAGTATTAAGTACTACTGGAAGTCTGCTGACAGGAATGTGTATGATTTTTCATGTGTTTAATATTACATTAAATTATTTGGAATATTTCCAATACATCTACCATGTAATTAGAGAGAAAGTGGAGAGGAAGAAACAAAGGGGCTTACCACTCAATGAAGTTTAACTAAAATATATTAAAATACAAAGTTTCCAAAGGCTAGAAGAAAGGATTTTGGTTGTTTTGCACACAAAGAAGTAATAAATGCTGGAAGGCATAGATATGTTTAACCTGATTACACAATGAGTACATATTAATTGGATATTAAGCAATATTTCAATATAAGTACAATTTTTTTTGTTTTTATGTATCAGTTAAAAACAAATTTGAGGGCTGGGGTTGTGACTCAGTGGTAGACCACTTGCCTAGCACATGTGAGGCCCTGGGTTCCATTATCAGCACCACCTAAGAATAAATAAAGGTAATAAAAATAAAAATTAAAAATAAATTTGAATATATATGTATGTGTTGTTATTCATACCATACTTATTCTCATTTATTATTAAAAGTAATTGAATATATCTTAAAAGTGAGAAAAAATGAAATCCTATTTAACACCATAATTGAATTCCTCTATAATAGCAAAGTTCATGACATTCCTTCATGATGTTGCTGGGCATATTTTATTATATATTTAGTAGACATGAATTAATCAACTAGATATATTGAACACAAACCTATGAAGGATATAGCAAATGATTAAAGGAGTCTCTTGTGGAACTCAAAATGTGGTTGGTTAATCTATAGAAATTAAACTGTGACTTGATTGGAGAAATAGAAATACTGTACTTTGTGGTATTGACAATTATTAACTTCTAAGAGCCCAAAACTATGACTTTATTTTTTCCCATTATTTCCTTGGAAGTAGCATCATGCCTGATAAATAGTAGTTACTCAATAAAAATTTTAATAAATGCATGTACATATGAATACATTAACATGTATGTTCATTTAGGGTTTCTTATAATTTGTGGCCTCTTCTTTACAAAATGAAACTTTTGTACTGTTATTCTTTTAATTGATTCTTATTCACCCCATAGTTGAAGAGTTTCTGCCTTAGGGTCATGGGGATGACCAAACATGGACAACTGACACAGAACAGATGTGATTGAAAGTATTTTAGTAGTCACATAAACTCACTGGCTAGGGGAGGAAGACACAATACATCATGCGTGTGCACAGAAGAGCTGCGATCTGAAGCATAGTGAATCAGCAGTATGCGTGAGGAGACAAGCTTTTTGTAATATCAAGTGAAGTAGTTGTCCTTGGTTTGCACTAGAAGATGTAATTGGATTTGTTTGAATATGTCCATACTCTGGCAGGGTACTGAAACCCACTAGTAAGGGCTTTGGTAAAATTTGTCCTGGTCCTTTTGATAAGGAGTGTTGTTTTCCTAAGGGATCTTATCTGTGGGAGCAAAATGAGAGGGAAACTTAGAGTTGGGCCCTTTAGGTCTTTCCTATTTTACATAGATGCCATGGGAGCTTAATTTTAGGCCTTCTGTCATGGTTTAGTTAGGCTTTCTCATTGCTATGACTGAAAGGATCTGACCAGAACAACTGTAAAAGAAGAAAGATTTATTTGAAAGCTTACGTTTTCAGATGGCTTAGTCCATAGAAGGCTGGCTCCATTCCTCAGAGCTCGAGGTGAGGCTGATCATCATGGTGAGAGAGGATGGCAGAAGGAAGAAGCTCACATCATGGTGATCAGGAAGCAGAGAGAGAGAGACTCCACACTACCCAGATACAAATACATACCCAAAACCATGACCTAATTCCCACTTTCTGTAGCCAAGATGGGTTCACCACACTCCATTTACTTTCTTAATTGTTTTATGACTACCACCAGAAGTAGTGCATGATCTAGAAACTTATAGACCTCTTGTCCCCATACTTTTTAATGTACTACTGAATTCGTTTCCATCACAAAAGTTCTTCACTCTACCTATACCCAAAATAAGCCTAGCTGGGAGTTAACAGTTTTGTTTTTATCAAGCTTTGACCCACTGGACAAGTGGAACCAGAGACAAAATTAGAAGAATGCCTCACATGATTACTTTGAAAATTAAATAATTTTATATAGTGGAAATATGTAGCCTGGACCTACCATGCTGGAGCTGTTTTCTAAAAGTTAAATCTTCTCCAGTAACACCCTCTGACACTATTCAGAAGATTTTTGATAAAGTCAAGCAGTCTTTTCCTTTATGAAATGTTTCATCTGCTCTCTCATTAGAAAAATATATTGTCCCACATAAATATTTTGTATGATTGAGTATAGGGTTGTTTTCCCCTAACTTATCATTCTAAAACTGAATGCTTTCCAGCTATTAATACAAAATACAATCCCAAATCCTTTAACAGAGGTTAAGGGAATAGATACATGGTCCAAATGCAGTAGAAGCTGAAACATTTTCTCCTGATTTATAAAGGTATGTAAGTAGATTCATTATGGCCCATTCTGGAGTATATCAACTTTCTTACTTTCCTGACAGTCTACTTTTACTTTTCTTCTATACCAGGTTTTAAATCAAACGTGTTTAATATGGTTGCACTTATGTCTATTCTCTGACATTAAAAGATGCTAAAAGTAAAACATCAAAGATTTTATTTGGAGAGAACTTGTTCCTAATGTCAATTAAAATATACTTAAAAAATAAAAATGTGAAATTCTTAAATGTGCTATGTAATTTATATACAATTCTGAAAAACTCAACTTGACTACTGCTGTCTTATCTTCATGAAAGTGTTACTTATGAAAAACTATTATTGAATTCTGTAGTAATGGTCCAAGGCAAAATTGTAACTTGATGATCCTATGGTGATCCCCAGTTTTACAGACCATTACTACATAATTGAGTCATCTGTATTACTAGCAAACTGTGACAAGCCTGAATGAGAACCAAACATTCATGTCATGACCTACCAACTGCTTCTATTTGTTGATTTTGAGGCATAACTTTGAAACACTCAAGGAAAGACACATCATCCAATTGGTTGTTTGCTTCCAAAATAATTATATAAACATTAACAATGAGTCACTTAAAAATAGCATGATGAGGGGATTGAGTTGTGGCTCAGTGATGAAGCCCTTGCCTGGCATGTGTGAGGACCTGGGTTTGATCTTCAGCACTGCATATGAATAAAATAAAAGATCCGTTGACAACTAAAAAATATTTTTTAGATACTTTTTTATTACTGCCACAAAGTTTGTGCATTATCAAAATGTGACTTATACTTTAATTATAATTTCATGATAAATAAAAATAAAATTAAAGATTAGTAATTAAAAGACTTTGAATATTGCCTTATGGAAGCTATATTTTTCTCAGATTTTAAAAGATTCACTAAGCTTGAGTTAATTTCAAATCAGATAAAGAATTTTCAAATCTGACACAATAAATTTGCATCATAGTATTTCTATCAAAGATAGGATGCACATTGTTCTTTACTCTTAATTGTGTTTATGAATTTTTTTAAATATAGGGAAAATTTCAAATCATATAATAACCACCTATATATTCACAGTTACTCTTAAATAAATATTTAAATATTAACATGTTTGTTTCAGATTTCTTTGTATTTTAAATAAATAAACTATCACAAATACATCTTCAGTTCCATATCCTTAATTCCTATTCCCAAATGGTTATCTTGAATTTGTTGTGTTTCATTTCTATTCATGCTTTTATATTTTTTTATTTAGAATTCATATATGTGCATACATTTTTTGTGTATCCTTTATAATTTTACTATAAGGTATATTTGTGTGATATCAGATAGGTGTCTACATTCCTCTATTTTAAATGTAAGATAATATTTTTCTAACAAATTCCAAACCTGATCATTTTTCCCAGACATCATTAAAACACGTAAATGCCTATGTTACAATTCAGCAAGAATTTCTACATAATCTAAAGCATTCATAACACAAATGACTAATTATATACTGCTTAGTGAACTCTTTGGGGAATATGTTCATATGCAGTTAATAAAAATAATGTAGAGTAACTGATGCAAACAATTTTCCTTTCAAATTGCAATATTCTATATGTTAAAATATTAAAGATGGTTTCCAAATAAAGAATTCATTCCAATGACTACAAGCTCCTGAAAACATCAAAGACTTAGGTTCATGAAGGACAAAAGATGTCAAGGAAAGTTTTGGGAAGATAACTGAGATGACACACAATACATGTTTGTATTAGATATACATGACAGTAGAGTGTATTTTGACATATTATACATACATGGAATGCAACCCATTCCAATTAGAATCCCATTCTTGGGTTGTACATGATGTGGAATTACATAGGTTGTGTATTCATATATGAGCATAGGAAAGTTGTTTGATTCATTCTACTGTCTTTACTATTCCCATCTCCTCTCCCTTTCCTCTATTCTCCTTTGTCTAATCCAATTAACTTCTATACTTCCCCTCCCTACCCTCCTTTTTTATGGGTTAGCATTCACATATCAGAAAGAACATTCAGCCTTTGTTTTTATGGGATTGGCTTATTTAACTTGGCATAATATTCTCCAGTTTCATCCATTTACCTGAGAATGCCATAATTTTATTCTTCTTAAGGCTGAGTAACATTCTCGTGGGTATATATACCACATTTTCTTTATCCATTTGTCTATTGAAGGATACCTAGGTTGGTTTAATAGCTTGGCTATTTTAAATTGAGTTGCTATAAACATTGACATGTCTGCATCAATGTAGTATGCTGATTTTTAGTCCTTTAGGTATATGCCAAGGAGTAGGATAACAGGATCAAATGGTAGTTCTATTCCAAGTTTTCTAAAGAATCTCCATACTGCTTTCCAGAGTAAATACACCATTTTGCAGTCCCACCAGCAACGTATGAGTGAATCTTTTTTCCAACATCCTTGCCAACATTAATTGTTGCCTGTATTCTTTTTTTTTAATTTTTATTGTTGGTTGTTCAAAACATTACATAGTTCTTGACATATCATATTTCACACTTTGACTCAACTGGGTTATGAACTCCCATTTTTACCCCATATACAGATTGCAGAACCACATCGGTTACACATCCACTGATTTACATATTGCCATACTAGTGTCTGTTGTATTCTGCTGCCTTTCCTATCCTCTACTATCCCCCCTCACCTCCCCTCCCCTCCCTTCTTCTCTCTCCCTTTCCCTCCCACCTCTCATCCCTGTTTAATGTTAATCTTCTTCTCATGATCTTCCTCCATACTCTGTTCTTAGTTACTCTCCTTATATCAAAGAAGACATTTGGCATTTGTATTTTAGGGATTGGCTAGCTTCACTTAGCATAATCTGCTCTAATGCCATCCATTTCCCTGCAAATTCCATGATTTTGTCATTGTTTAATGCAGAGTAATACTCCATTGTGTATAAATGCCACATTTATTTTATCCATTCATCTATTANTTACTCTCTCTCTCTCTCTCTCTCTCTCTCTATATATATATATATATATATATATATATATATATATATTTAACATTCAGTATACACATTTCTGTCTAGTGAACATAGGATGTTTTCTAAGAGAAACTATTTTTAAGCCATAAAAAACGGCTTATATGTTTTGATAAATTTTAAAAGTACGAAATCAAACAAAGTAGATTTTTCAAAAGATGCAATAAATTTAGAAATCAAAAGATGGAAATTTTGGAAATTTACAAATATATCAAAATAAAGAACACACTGTTAAACAACCAATACGACAAATATAAAACAACAAGGAATTAGAAAATATTTTGAGATGGATAAAATACAGAATACCAAAATTACGAGAAACAGCAAAATCATTTTAGGCAGAAATTTATAGTTATTTATGCCTATATTAAAAATTATAGAATAAATGAATAAATATATTTTGAAGAAATTGCAATGAAGATAATTCAAAAATTTAAAAAAATAACAACAATAACTCAACATTCTACCTTATGAAACTGGAAATCTAACAAACTAACAAAAATTTAGAAAATATTAAAAGAGTAGAAACAAAAAACAGAATTTAAAAAATGAGAAAATAAAGAAAACAAAAAGTTCATTCTTGAAAATATCAACAAATTGACAAAGTTTAGCTTGATTGATCCAGTAAGAAATGTGGACTCAAATTATTAAAATCAGGGATTCAATACTGATATTACCATCTACCACACAGAAATAAAAAGGAATATAAGAAAATGATATGAAAATTTTATACCAAAATTTAAATAACCTAAATAATAGACAAATTCCTAGAAACAGAAAAACTATCAGAATTAACTAAAGAAAAATTATAAAATCTGAATATACATGTAACCAATTAAAGATTGAATTAATAATCTGAAAATGTCCCATAAAGGAAAGTCCAGCATTAAATGGTTTTGCTAACAAATTTACCTAATATTTAAGGAACAAACAACAAACCTGTCCCATATTCATGAATCGGAATATTTAATATTACTAATTTGACAATAACCTCCAAAGCAATCTATAGAGTCAATGAAATCCCTATAAAAATTCTAACTGCTTTCGTTGTGGAAATTTAGAAACTCATCCCAATATTTCTATGGAAATGCAAGAGTTCCAGAGGAAGTCAACAATATTGAAACCTAAAGAAAGCTCATGCTTCATTATGTCCAAACTTACCACAAAATTCTAGTAATTAAGATAGTGTGTTACTGTTATAAGAGACAGATGGATAAAGGGGAAAATGGAAAGTGACTACTAACAAGCATAATATTTATTTTGGGGATGAAAATAATATTTTATAATTTTAAATAGATTATGTTTGCACAATTTTATGAATATACTAAAAAAGCACTGTACACTTTTAAATGGTGCATTTTATTGTATCTGAAGTACACTCAATAAAATATCTGTCTATATTACCTGCTGTATGCCAGGCACTATAATAGACACTAAGAACTATGATGAACAAAATCATAAATGACCTTTGCTTATATACATGGAAAGTTCAGAGGGGCTGTTAGACGTTAACAAAATAATCACACCACTGAACTTATTATTATGAACCGGGATAATGCTCCTAAAAAAGAATGTACCACTTTAGAAATGCATTCTAAAAAGAAATTTCCTGTTGACTAATAAGTGGTAGTTAGGGAAGAAAAAGGAACAAATCTTTCAGAACTTTATGTACCAAAATTCTTTAACAAAATGTAGGATGCGGGGGCTGGGTTTGTTGCTCAGTGGCAGAGCGCTTGCCTAGCATGTGCGAGGCCCTGGGTTCGATCCTCAGTACCATATAAAAATAAATAAATAAAATAAAGATATTGTGTCCAACTAAGGAATAAATATTTTTAAAATGCAGGATGGTACTTACAAGGAACTTAAAGGTAATTTTCTTATATCATAAGTATTTGACCTTATCTAACTGTGAAAGTTGGTATGAATATTGCTTCTTTAATTGTGATAAATCTGAAATCATCATAATAAACTGCAGGAAGGAAACAGGGACATTATTCACAGGAAGCAAAAACAAACTGGAATCAGTAAGCACAAATCAGCATTGCTTCCAAGCTTCCAACTTCAGTGATATTGGTGAACTGTGTTCTTTGTCACAGATATAAATACATGCCTGGCTTAAAAATGAGATCCAGTGAGCGTTGAAGTTCTGACTCCTGTCTCATGACAATAAGATGTGCAAGGCAGCAGATTAGTGACTGTGAGAATTTTAACACCACCTGTTCCCACTTTCCTGCTATAAAAGAAGCATGGCTGTAATTTTAATTTTAATAATTAAACAGATGCATTGAAAATCTACTGCAGATGATCATCAGCTTTGGTCGTTATTTTATTGAAATTGTACTAGCACAATGACTTTCAAAAATCTGAGCAGCTTATAATAAATAGAAATATCTACAGATAATTAATTCTTCTTTACTGGTTGTCCCTCAATATTGCAGGAGTACATCACTACTTAATTTCAGTAAGAGGATAAGCAGGTTATTTTTTTCTGAATATATGCATGCCTGAGAATGACTTCATTTTGCCTTAACACTTGAATGACAATTTTTCTTTCCTCAGAATAATGGAAATACTGCTTTACTCTTTCATAGGATTGAAGGTCACTGATGTTGTTACTCGTACTCATTCCATGGTGAGCCACAATTTTTCCTCTTTGAAAATTTATTTTTAACATCTTCACTTTGAAGTTGGTGATCTGGAATTTCACAATCATATTTGTAAGTATAGGTCTTTTAATCATAAATTTTGATGTGTATTCAGTGGTCTTTTTCAATAAAAATAAGCATATCTTTAAAGGACATTTTTTTTTTCTATTACTCAATGACTCTTTCTCCTGTTTCTCGTATTCAACACAGAAACTCTTATTACTTTAGGTAAAGACAAGTTGTTAATATGACATATTTTCCCTCAAGTTTTATTTATTTTGTTTTCTGAATGTCATGTAATATTTTAAAGTTCAGCTGATCATTTGTTGATAAATTTACAAGGGTTCTTTATAATTTTCAATTTTTCCTTTCACTATATTCTTTCTCTCTCTCTCTCTCTCTCT
>NW_026000316.1:7147467-7174181 GCF_001458135.2 Marmota marmota marmota
ATGTGTCTAGGTGTGGATCTCATGATTTTGCACATTCAGCGTCCTGTAGGCTTCTAGGATTTGGGATTCTGTCTCATTCTTCAAGTCTGGGAAGTTTTCTCATATTATTTCGTTGAACAGATTGCTCATTCCTTTGGTTTGGACCTCTATACCTTCCTGTATCCCAATGACTCTTAAGTTTGTTCTCTTTATGTTATCCCATATTTCTTGGATGTTCTGCAAATGGTTTCTTAACAGTCTTGCTGAGCTGTCTGTGTTCTTTTTAAGTTGAAATACTTTGTCTTCATTGTCTGATGTTCTATCTTCTAAGTGTTCTACTCTGCTGGTAGTATTCTCATTTGAGTTTTTAATTTGGTTTATTGCTTCCTGCATTTCTAGGATTTCTGTTTGTTTGTTTTTTATAACCTCTATCTCCCCATATAGTTTATCTTTTGCTTCTTGGACTTGTTTTTGTAATTCATTGTCAAAGTGATCTTTCATTGTCTGATTTTGCTGTCTAATGTCTTCCTTGAGACTCCAGATCATCTGAAGCATGTATATCCTGAATTATTTATCTGACATTACATCTGCTGCAGATATTACCTCTTCTAAAGTTTAGTTGACCTGCATTGCTTGTGGTCCTTTCTTTCCTTGTCTTTTCATACTGCTTGTGTTTCTTTCTGCTCGGTTAAACTGTTGTGTTATTGAATTTTCCCCCTATATATTTATATTGCTCTTGTATAAGTTGCAAAGTCTCCCTTTTGTGGAGAAAGACAATGTTAACAGTTCTCAATATCAATAGTACTTCATCTAAGCACACATTTTCCTTATTACTACATTTATAGCTAGACTCTATGTCCACAAATGTTGGTTATGATTATCGTTTACAAATATAGTCGTTAGTTTCATGAAAGGCATACCATTTCTGGTAGCTTGAAGAAAACTGGGTTTCAGGTGTAGGATGTTATGTTTATGGGGAAAGGAGTGAGGGTATGGGGTTAATCTAACTTAGTAACTTTGGAGAGCTCTAACCAATGGATGGGTAATTTATGGAAGAATGTATAGATTCAAATTCCTATCTGTATTTATAAGATTACCTTACTTATGAATAGTAAAATTTAGGGGGTTGCAAGTGGGATAGAGGGAGTAAGAGGGAGGAAAACAGATAACAAGGAAAGGGAGAGAAAAAAGAGAGTGGGAAAAAGAAAATATGAGAACAAAGAAAAGGAATAAAAAGGGGGAAGGGAGGTGGGGCATATGCAATTCCTCTATAGTATATTATTCTGGTGATTCAGTTGTTAAAGACCATTTTCGTGCACAATTTTTTGGTTTCACGTATGTTGAGGTTGCGAAGACCCAAGGGGAAAGGGTAGAGGAGACGGGATGAATGGCTGAAAAGAGAGAGAGAAGAGAGAAAAAGAAAGAAAAAAAGAAAAAAAAAGTCTCTCAGAACTCTGTTTTCATTTCTTCCAGTTGGTGGCGTTGTCTATTCCTAGCTTGAGTCTCTGGTTTCAGGATGGTGGTGGTAGTCAGTGTGAGAGGACTTGAGCTTCCACCTGTGGCCTCTCTACTCTTATTCTGAGATGTAAACCAGGTGCCTGATCCGCTGCAGAACCGCACTGGTAGCCACGCCAGTCAACCGGTTGGTGGGTTTTAAGGGTTGGTGAGATTTTCCAAGATGAGTTCCATCAGTTTTTCTCATAAGGTGTTTGATGAGGTGGGGGTGTTGGGGAAACCTTATGTTTGTCAAGAGCTCGGTCAGGTGACCGCACGTGCGGGCAGCAGGGCCCCTCCTCCAGTTGGAGTGGTCTGTCTACCTCTTAGGCGTGTTGCTGGGCCTGTTCTCCAGGTTGCAGGTCTGCCTTCCGTGCAGGTGCAGGCGGCGGCTGGGCCCTTCCTCCAATTGGGGTGATCTGTCTACCACGCCAGCGGGCCACTGAGCCCCTTCTCTGGGTTGCGGGCAGCGGCTGGGCCCCTCCTCCAATAGAGGTGATCTGTCTACCGCACAGGGGTGGGGGGACCGCTGGGCCTGTTCTCCAGGTCTCAGGTCTGCCTACCTTGCAGGCGCAGGTGGCAGCTGTGCCCCTCCTCCAATGGGGGTGATCTTTCAACTAGGCCGGCAGGCCGCTGGGCTCCTTCTCTGGGACGCGCGGTCTGCCTACCTTGCGGGCGGTGGCTGGGCCCTTCCTCCAATTGGGGTGATCTGTCTACCACGCCAGCGGGCCGCTGGGCCTGTTCTCCCGGTTGGTCGCAGGTCTTCCTACCTTGCAGGCTTGGGCTGCGACTCTGCCCCTCCTCCAATTGGGGTGATGTGTCTACCACGCCTGCGGGCCGCTGGGCCTTGCCTATATTCTTGATGATTGCCATTCTGACTGGAGTGAGATGAAATCTTAGTGTCGTTTTGATTTACATTTCTCTTTTGCTAGAGATGTTGAACATTTTTCATATATTTGTTGGCCAATCTTATTTCTTCTTCTGTGAAGTACCTGTTCAATTTCTTTACCCATGTAATGGAATATAAGACACATAACCACATAAATACAGTTATCTAATACCAGAGAAAGTCACTATAAACATACATTGAAAAAAAGATAGCCTCTTCAACAAGTGGTGCTGGGAAAGCTGGAAATCCATATGAAATAGATTGAAATGGAACCCTTATATCTCACCCTGCACAAAAATCAACTCAGGGTGGATCAAGAACCTAGGAATTCACCAGAGACCCTGCACCTACTAAAAGAAAAAGAAGGCCCAACTCTCCATCATGTCAGCTCAGGTATAGAATTCCTCAATAACACACCTAAAGTGCAAGAACTAAAATCAAGAATCAATAAATGGGATGGCATCAACAAAAAAGCTTCTTCACAGCAAAGGAAACAATCAAAAATGTGAAGAAAGAGCCTACAAAATTGGAGAAAATGTTTGCCACCAGCACCAGGATATACAAAGAACTCAAAAACTTAACACACAACACATTTAAACAATGTGAGCACAGATGTGATGCTACCTCACCAGGACTCATGCTCAACTGGAATGAACACTCCTGGAACTCTCATGTACTAGATAAATGAACCCACAAAATAACCTACCTGAATTATAATGTTACTTAGATGGACTAGAATTACTTCATTGTTTTCAAAGAATAGATTCAACTATACGACACTATAATATTTAAAGGTCCAGTATGAAGTTTTGTAGAACAGTTTTTACAGGCACATAAAAATATTTCTACTACTATTCATATACATACATTATCATAATATTTTCTTATTTAGACAGAGAATTTGTAGCAATTTTGAGGGGCATTATAGAGACTATTAGTGTAGTGAGTTTGGAGAGCAAGATAAACCTCGTGTGTTCATAAAGCTATGAAAAATATTGCACATATCCATATATATTATCTGTGTATATCTACATATTTATAATAATATAATGATGTTTTGAGTGTTTATAAAATTTAAATTGATGGTATTAACATTAATTGATGGTATGAACATTGATGGTGTTAACATAGTATGCAGCAATAGGGATAAAGTTTAACAATAATATGCAAAAAATTTAAAAAAATAAATTAAATTAAAATATAATTTTAAAATATGGGCTATATATAAATGCAACAAAACTAAAAAGAGAAATAAAAATATAATAAAGATGGATCTCTGGATTATGATGACCTTATATTGATGGAGAAGATACTTTGTGAGACCATATTATTAGATGAGAGTTTTCTCAAATAATTTTGATTAACAACCTGATTAGGTTAAGTTTCCTATAATCCAATCATTTCATCTCTAAGCTTTCTTGCATTGTTAAACACATGATGTTTTGGGAATACCAAATAATTTTGGTATTGGTAAGTGGGTGTATTAGTCTGCTTTCTTGGTTGCAGTAACCAAAAGACATGACAAGACCAATTTTAGAGGAGGGAAAGTTTATTTTTGGCTTCACAATTTCAGAGATCTCATACTATAGATGCCAGCTCCATTTGGGGGGATTGAGGTGAGGCAGGACATCATGACAGAAGAATGTGGCAGAGGAAAACACCTGGAGACCTGAACCAAGAAGCAAATAGAGAGCTCTGCTCAACAAGGAGAAAATATATATCCCAAAGGCAATGCTCCCAGAGACCCACCACCTCCAATCACACCATACCTGCTTGCAGTTACCACCCAGTTAATTCCTATCAGTGGATTAACAACTTGATTAGGTTAAGTTTCTTATAATCCAATCATTTCATCTCTAAGATTTCCTGCATTGTTAAACACATGATGTTTTGGGGGATACCTAATATCTACTCCGTGAAATTCCAATCTTAGCCCCCAAAAGCTCATTTCCATCTTATAATGAAAACTTCACTTAGTACATTTTTAAGAATTCCCATAGTCTAAACAGTTCTAGGATTGACAAAAGTCCAACTCCAAAGTCTCCTTTGGGACTCAGAGCAAACACTCAGTAACAGCCCATACAAAAATCAAAAGCTAAACCACATTAAAGGGGGGAGGGGAATAAGAGTTCAGTAGATTAGAAAAAGGGGAATGAAGGGAAAGAGGGGAGAATAAGAATAGGAAAGATGGCCCGGGGTTGTGGCTCAGTGGTAGAGCGCTTGCCTAGCATGCATGAGGCACTGGGATCAATCCTTGGCACCACATTGAAAAAAACTTGTGTCCATCTACAACTAAAAGTATTTTTTAAAAAAGAATAGGAAAGACAGTAAAATTAGTCTGACAGTAAAATAGTTTTCATATGTTCATATATGAAAATACCTAAGTGTATCCCACCATCATCATGTACATTGTTATGGTTTGGAAGTGAGGTGTCCCCAAAAAGCTTACATGTAGAACAATGAAAGAAAGTTCAAAGGAAAAATAATTGGGTTATAAGAGTTTTAACCCAATCAGTAAAATAATCCCCTGATAGTGATTAAGGGAGTGGTAACTGAAGTGGTAGGGTTTGACTGGAGGTGGTGGTAATTAGGGTATTTGGGGGTTATATATTTTATCTGGAGAGTGGAGTCTCTCTCTCTGCTTTCTGATCACCAGGTGAGTCACTTGCCTCCACAACACTCTGCTACCATAGTATTCAGTCTCACCTGGAGCCCCTGGGGAATGGAGCCAGGTTTCTAGGAACTATAACCTCTGAAACTGTGAGCCTCCAAATACATTTTTCTCCTGTACAATTGTTCTGGTCAGGACATTTAGTCACAGTGGCAAAAAAAGATAACTAAAGCATACATCCACATGAATGGGTCCTAATTTGAATAAGACATAATCAGTGCATGATATATAACTTTATCAAAACAGACTCTACTGTCATATATAACTAAAAAGAACCAATAAAAAATCAAAAGCAAGTTACACATACGCAATATATAAAGACACATAATAAACATTTCCATTCCACAAGGGAGAAATAAGGCATAGAACCAAAGGATAGAAACAAAGCAAGACTGAAAACCAGCTGGGAAAACAAGTCCTATAGATGTATGACCTATATCTAAAGCACATGGCATTGTGATATTCTCTCCAGAGGTCTTGTATAGATCTACCCCTATGACCTTGCTTATTGAAATCTGCATAGCCTCTCACTTGGCTTGTCCCTGCTTGGTTCCTGCAGCTTTCCTTGTTAGACATCCTACTTTACTGTAATTTATCTTGGGGTCTCCACTGTAGCTTCATCTTCCTCCTCCCTTCTTCACACACCACCTCCTCAGGAGCAGCTTAAGGGGATGCCAAACTTGCTGTAATAGTCTTCTAGGCCTTCCTTTGAAATCTCAGTGGTAGCCTCCATGATCCCCTAACTCCAGCATTTTGCATTCTTACAGAACCAGCACCAGCTTGTTGCCACCAAGATCTGTAGTTATATTGAACATCAGCCAATCCTCCAGTGACCACACTTGCTGTGGCTTCTGAATTCCTGAGTGTGTCTGAGCATGGTGAAGCAATTTTCTAGGCCACCCCCTATGTAAGTAGGGTGCTTCCATGGTCTTTTCTCAAAGGCATTTTTACTTTTACATCCTAGATCCTCAGATGGATGTAGTCATGCCAATTTATGAGATGCCTGATGCCTTAAGCCATCTCTACTATTGCCTCTGGGTAAAGTATTGATTATTTCTTTAGAGGCTATTGTCTTTAACAAGCACACCTTTAAATCTTTGCTTTGCTTTTTGCTCCTAATTATCACAAGAATTTTGGATAAAAGCTGTTAGCAACATTCATGCCATTGCCTGAATACCATCTTGCCTAGAAATTTCTTCCACCTGATTAAGAAGTCCATTGCCTTTAAATTCACCCTCACAAAAAGTCTCAGGGCATGGGAAAAAATGCAGTCAGCTTCTTATCCATAAAGTGAAATGAATGGCCTGTAATTCAATTTCCAGAAGAGTCCTCTTTCTACTCTAAAACCTCATGAGCCTGGTCTTTGTCCACAGTTCTATTGACATTCTGGTATTTTGAGCTCCCACCAGAATTTCCCATTAAGCTCCACTTACAATAGTCTAAAGCTTTCCAGCTTGTATTGATAAACATCTCAAATTTCCTTCCACAAATTCCAAAATAACTCTAAAATCTTCTGAACCACATGGTCTTGTTAGTCACAGCAAGACCCCACTTCTGAAACCAATTTGTTTTAGTCAGCTTTCTCATCACAGTGACCAAAAGACCCCTTGAGAATAATTTTAAAGGAAGAAAAATTTATTTGGGGGTTCACAGTTTCAGGGGTCTTCTTCCATAGGCCTAGCTTCATCCCCCAGGGTTCCAGGTGAGGCATAACACCATGGTGAAAGGGTGTGGCAGAGGACAGCAAGTGGAGACATGGCTTCATGAAACAGTTCCTCTGCTCAAGAAGAACAAAGTAGCTGCCTCCAAGGCATCCCATACATCCCCTCCAGGCATACCCTACCTACCTGAGGTTACCACCCAGTTAACTCCTATCAGTAGATTAACAAAGGGATTAGTTTGAGACCACCCAATCATTTCACCTCTAAGCTTTATGGCATTGTATCACACACAAGCTTTGGGGGGATACTTAATATCTAAATTATAAAAGTGTATAGGCTGGTTATGACATTGTTAAAATTAAATATCAAAAATAAAACCAGGCAATCCATGTGAGAAGAATATGTGATGAACCAAGGATTTTAGTTAATCCATTTTTTTTCATCTGAGTTAGAAAGAATGAACAGAAAAGAACAACAAAATAAAAGAGAGAGAAAAATCTCACCATAATGTTTTTGAGGTAGGTGGGATACCAGTTATATTTATTTAAATGAATACTTCACTCAGAAATCCATTGAAATGTACCAGGGAGAACTAGACTGAAAGTTTTTCATTTGGCTAAAATCTGAGCAGTTGTTGATCAGTTTATACTTGCAATGCCTTAAGAATAATTGACTTTCCTACAGCTCATTCTCTATGGCTGTCATCTGTTTTTCACAGTTAAGAAAATATTTGTAGCTGAATTTAAAGACACACACAGATTAACATTTTTATGGGCCTGTACAAACTGTTCTACAAAACAGTGAACACTCCTGGGACTCTCATGTAATAGAGAAATGAACATGAGAAATAATCGGCATGAATTATAGTATAACTTACATGGACTAGAGTTACTTTTTCTTTTCAAAGAATATATTAAACTCTATGACACTATGATATATTTAACAGTTCAGAGTAATGACCCATAGAGATGTGACCATGATGCATTGAAATCTTTGCTGTCATTATCTTATCTACAACTCCAACCTGAGAGACTATATCCTGAACATCTATTCCTCTCTGGAAAAGAACATGATCTGCATATCTTCTACTAGTTTTCGCATTTTAGTTCCTAAAATCAGATAACTTTGCAGTCAAGCAGATGTATGCAATTCCTAATTTACAAAGATTAGTGGAAACACTTCTTCTTTCTACATTGCATTTCCATTTTTGCAGTCCCATGTTAAGTGAAATGTGGAAAATTAAAATGTTTTATTATTTTTTTCTTTTTTAAATATTTATTTTTTAGTTGTAGTTGGACACAATACCTTTTTTCTTTTTTTATTTGTTTTAATTAGTTACACATGACAATATAAAGATCTTGACATATCATACATTTGAATCAGATGGATGATAATTTCACATTTTTCTGAGTATATAGGTTGCAGAATCACATTGTTCATGCATTCACATATATACACACAATAATAATAATGTCTGTTTCATTCTACTATCCTTCCTATCTCCCCAACCCCTACCCTCACCTCCTATCACTTCTCTCTACCTAATCTAGGGTAATGCTATTCTTTTTTTTTCTCACATCTTCATACATGTATTTTGTATAACGATGAGGGTCTTCTTCCACCATCCATGCAATTCCCTTTCTCCCTCCTTTTCCTTCCCACCCCTCTTCCCTATGTGGAGGTAATTTTCTTCCCATGCTCTTCCTCTCTTCTCCATTTTGAGTTACCCCTCTTTTATCAGAGAAGACATTCGGCATTTGATTTTTGGGATTGGCTAACTTCATTTAGCATAATCTGCTCTAATGCCATCCATTTCCCTGCAAATTTCATGATCTTATTATTTTTTAGTGCTGAGTAATATTCCATTGTGTATATATGTCACATTTTTTTATCCATTCATCCATTGAAGGCATCTAGGTTGGCTCCACAGTCTAGCTATTGTGAATTGTGCTGCTATAAACATTGATGTGGCTGTGTCCCTGTAGTATGCTGTTTTTAGGTCTTTGGGGTATAGTCCGAGAAGAGGAATAGCTGGGTCAAATGGTGGTTCCATTCCCAGCTTTCCAAGGAATCTCCATACTGCTTTTCAAATTGGCTGCACCAATTTGCAGTCCCACTAGCAGTATATGAGTGTACCTTTTTCCCCGAATCCTTGCTAGCACTTGTTTTTGTCTGACTTCATAATGGCTGCCATTCTTACTGGAGTGAGATGGTATCTTAGAGTAGTTTTAATTTGCATTACTCTGATTGCTAGAGATGATGAGCATTTTTTTGTATATTCATTGAATGATTCTATATCCTCTTCTGAGAAGTGTTTGTTCAGGTCCTTGGCCCATTTGTTGATTGGGTTATTTATTTATTTTTTTTTGGTGTTTAGTTTTTTGAGTTCTTTGTATACCCTAGAGATTAGAGCTCTATCTGAAGTGTGAGGGGTAAAAATTTGTTCCCAGGATGTAGGCTCCCTATTCACCTCACATGTTATTTCTCTTGCTTAGAAAAAACTATTTAGTTTGAATTCATCCCATTTGTTGATTCTTGTTTTTAATTCTTGTGCTATTGGTGTCTTATTAAGGAGATTGGGGCCTAGCGCCACATGATGGAGATTAGGGCCTATTTTTTCTTCTATTAGAGGCAGAGACTCTGGTTTAATTCCTAGATCCTTGATCCATTTTGAGTTAAGTTTTGTGCATGGTGAGAGATAGGGGTTTAATTTCATTTTGTTGTATATGGATTTCCAGTTTTCCCAGCACCATTTGTTGAAGATGCTATCTTTCCTCCAGTGCATGTTTTGGCAACTTTGTCTAATATAAGATAATTGTAATTTTGTGGGTTGGTCTCAGTGTCCTCTATTCTGTACCATTGGTCTATCAGCCTGTTTTTGGTGCCAATACCATGCTGTTTTTGATACTATTGCTCTGTAGTATAGTTTAAGATCTGGTATAGCAATACCACCTGTTTCACACTTCCTGCTTAGAATTGCTTTATCTATTCTGGTTCTCTTATTTTTCAAGATGAATTTCATAATTGCTTTTTCTATTTCTGTTAGAAATGACATTGGGATTTTGATCGGAATTACATTGAATCTGTAAAGTGCTTTTCCTAATATGGCCATTTTAATAATATTAATTCTGCCTATCCATGAGGAAGGTATAACTTTCCATCTTCTAAGGTCTTCTTCTATTTCTCTCTTTAGGGTTCTATAGTTTTCATTGTATAGATCTTTCACCTCTTTTGTTGATTCCGAAGTATTTCTTTTTTGAGGATATTGTGAATGGGGTAGTTTTTTCTCATAAACATACGGAAATCAATAAATGTAATTCATCACATCAATAGACTTAAAGATAAGAACCACAGGATCATCTCGATAGACACAGAAAAAGCATTTGACTAGAAAAACTAGGGATAACAGGAACTTACCTCAACATTGTAAAAGCTATCTACACTAAGCCTCAGGCCAGCATCTTTCTAAATGGAGAAAAACTGAAGGCATTCCCTGTAAAATCTGGAACAAGACAGGGATGCCCTCTCTCACCACTTCTATTCTATAGAGTTCTTGAAACACTGGCCAGAGCAATTAGACAGATGAAAGAAATTAAAGGAATAACTATAGGAAAAGAAGAACTTAAAATATCACTATTTTCAGAAGATATGATCCTATACCTAGAAGACCCAAAAGAGTCTACAAAGAAACTTCTAGAACTAGTAAATGAATTCAGCAAAGTGGCAGGATATAAAATCAACACCCATTAATCAAAGGCATTCCTGTATATCAGTGACAAATCCTCTGAAAATGTTTTAATAAAGCAAAAACAAAATAAGATGACCTTGGAAGAATCATACTAAAAGCAAAGTAGTATCCAAGAGAGGCCTACCTTTCCCAGGAAGCTTTTTGTAGCCACTCCAAGCAGAATAGATGGATTCTTTTAATTGCGTTCATACACTCCCTGTGAACACTTTCATTATGGCATTTATCCAGTAATACATCTATCTTATTATCATTTGTTTATATGTTCACATCCTTGTATACTCTATATTCTCCTCAAAGGAAAGAGATATATTTTACTCATGTTCATATCAAACCCCAATTTTTTTCTTGTCATAAAAATATTTAAATGAATGTGTATTTGATGAATAACTACTGGCTTAGTATGAGCAACTTTATTGATTTTTTTTGTAATTATTTTGCAACATACTTGCTTCACCCATCATTTGTTTTTAAATCAATCAAAATCAAGCTAATTAATTCAATTTTAATGATGTGTGAATTATAACATTGTCTGGATATATCATATTCAAATGATCTGGTTCCCTATTTGTTAATATTTGTGTCATTTTTTTAGGCAGGGAACCAGCATATGACCAAGCCATACAATTCCTCAGTATTTATCCTAAAGGATTAAAGTCAGCACACTACAGTGATACATGCATATCCATGTTTATAACTGCACAATTCACAATAGCCAAATAATGGAACTAGCCGAGGTGGCCATCAACAGATGAATGGATAAAGAAAATGTAGTATATATGCACAATGGAATTTTATTCAGCCATAAAGGAAAATGAAATTATGTGATTTGCAGGAAAATGGATGAAACTAGAGACCATTATGTTAAGCAAAATAAGTCAAACTCAGAAGGTCAAATGTTGTATGTTTTCTCTCATATGTGGAAGGTAGAGAGGAAAACGGAAAACTAAGGAGGGGATGGATGTCATGAATATCAAAAGGAGATCAGCAGAGGAAAGGGACTAAAGGGTGAAAGGCACGGAGGAAGGTGGGAAGTGCTGCAGTGTGGTATTGGTCAAATTATATTCTTATATTGAATGTTTAACAAGAAATCCCATCAGTATATAAAACTATAATGCACCAATTAAAAATGTGGAAGAAAAAATACTTGTCATTTCCTCTTTTTGTGTATTTTAAACAGTACTTATCTAACATAGTTATAAACCTGTGTGAGGGTTTCCATAAGTTATATATCCAAAAGTTACATTCTTCAGCCAAAAATTTTAAACTCTCAGGTGCAGTAGATATTGCTAAATTGCCTTTGGGAAATTTTTATCAGCTGCTAAGCATGTAAGTTCATTTTCCCAGGAACACCTAGACACTTAATACTATGAGACATTTCAAAAAATATTTAGTACAAAAAAGATTTTGCTGTCATTTCATTCTTCATCTCCCTGATTAAGAATGATGTTAGTCATCTTTTTAGATACTTATTAGGTATATAGATGTTCTTTTCTGTTGATTTTTTTATTTAAATTTGAATAATCTTTGTAATGGTTTGTTTTGCTTTTTCTTTGAGTTGCTTTTTTTTCTTTAAATTATAAACTATGTGTCAATACTGCTTCTTATATACATGTAATAATGTTATCTTTGGTCACAGTGAAGTTTTTATTTTTGAATTTTGATTCAGTAAAATTTTGTTTATAATTTAGTCATTTGTCATATAAAAATTTACATCTGCAAAGACTGAAAGATGCTGTCATGTATTTTTATCTAATTTCTTGAGATTTATTTTTACCATTAAATTTTTAATTTACACAAAATTTTTTTTTTCTATTTAAAATACTCTTAATATTAATTTATACTACTTTTGCATTTGAAACATGGAATAACATGAATTAACTCACTGAGTAGTCTGTAACCTCCCTATTGACTTATAGTGCAACCTCCTTAGAATGTCAAGTTCACATGTAGGTATTTGTACATTTCTGGATTCTCTAATCTGTTCAAATGATCTCTTTGTATGTACTGTGAAAAAAATAAAAGAGCACTGTTTCAAACAATCTACCTTCAAAACAATACTTCTTATTTGACATATATCATATACCTATGTTCAAGGATGTGTTTGGAAATTCTTAGATATTTCATATGCCACATAAATTTTAGCATCCATTTTCTAAACTCCATGAAAAAGTCTGATGAAATTTTATTATTGTTTAATTCCATGAATAGATTTACTTTTATCCAATCACTATATGTTATATTGTTTTCCTATTTGTAAACATAGTACATTGACTAATATATTCATATTTTATTATGCTTTTTGAGTTAAAGGAGTTCAAAGTTATTTTCATGTCCTGTTTATAAATTACATTATTTTCCATTGAGGAAATACTTATTTTTTACATAAATATACTTAAATTTATATTATTCTAATATTGTCTTTTCTCAATAAGTGTATGTATTTAAGATCCCTTTGAATAAATTAAAAGAAATACCCTTTAAAATATAGTAAAGTAGAATGAACATATATGTAATTATAACAATTGTTGGTGCAGGCCCAAGATGGCTATAATTAGGCCTCCTTGCAAAGGCTTCCAGTGGGCTATGTTATATTTTTAGTGTGTATCCAGGGCTGAGAATCAACTATATTATGGTTAGTCAAGGCCAAAATAGTCTGATTCAGTGTATATACTCAATGCCATAAACATTGACTAGTGAATATGTGACCAATGATGTAACATGTTGGCTGTGTGCCTTCTTTATATGGTCTTCATATAAAAAGGGCCTATGGAAAAGACTCAATATGAAATGGGGAGGATATGGAATTGAATAGGGGCTGACGCTGTGCCTGAAGGCTGGAGATTGTGGCCACCATTAAATAAAGTATGTCTACTATCCTAACTGTGTCTTGCATCTTCTTTCACCTTCCCAGACACCAAATCTGTTTCCTGGGTTAGACCCTCCACACAACCATAGATAGTGTTATGATCTGGATATAAGCTGTTTGTCCTCCCTAAAAATCTCCTTTTTAATACAGGAGGCAAAATGATCAGATGTGTGGGCTGTAACCTAATCAGTGGATTAATCCATCAGATGAATTAATAATTTGAATAGATTACACAGTAGACTATAGGCAAGTGGGGAATGAATGGAGGGAGTAGGTCACTGAAAGAGTGCCTTGGGTATTATGAATTTTGTCCCTGGCTCCTTGTATGCTTTCTGCTTCCAGCTATTAGGAGCTGAAAAACTTTCCTCTGTTGCACACTTTGGCCATGATATTCTGCCTTATATTAGGTCCAGAGCAATGGAGTCAGTAGATCATGAATTGAAACACTGAAATTTTGAGGCTGAAGTAAACTCTTCCCCCTTCAAGTTGTTCTAGTGAGGTGTCTTAGTCACAGTGATGAAAAGCTAAAGCAAAGGGTGTGGTAAAGGAAAGAGTAGACAGAAATGAGAAAATGAGAAAAACAAACAGCAAGTGAAAATTAAAACAGTTTGAGACAGAAAAAATAATAGATATATAAGACAAGCAAATTAGAGCTAGCAGACATAAAATGAAATTCCCTGAAAAAAACCCAAAGTGATGGAACAGAAAAAATACAAAGAAGTATAATTTAAGACAATTTACTAAAATAGCCACTAAATCTATGTCATATTCTGTACCTGGAAAATTCAATCCAGTATATATGAAGTATATGGAAAATATAATAACCTCATTTACACTGCCACAGGCAGTAATTGGGGTACAAAGCTACAACTTCAAATTAGATAGTGGGATAAGGGGGAAGAAAAATGACTAGCAGATATGATTTAGTAAACAAAGAAAAAGCATCTCAGATTTAAGGAGACAGAAGGCATAATATTACAATATTAGTGTAAACGTTACCGTTCTAACAAAAAATAAACTTTCCACACACTGAAAGAAGTAAAACTGGTCTTAGAAATCAGGATTGGGTCCTATTCCCCTGGTGTTGAAGATTGAACACCTGAGAAACACCGAGGCAAGAGCAAAAGGTTTTATTTAAAGGATAGAATGAGGTAATTTTCTTCTCATGCTCTTCCTCCCTACCCCATTTTGAGTCATCTCTCTTATATCAGAGAAGACATTCGGCATTTGTTTTTTAGGGATTGGCTAACTTCACTTAGCATAATGTGCTCTAGGGAAGAGAGGTGGGAGGGAAAATGAGGGAGAAGGGAAATTACATGGAAGATGGAAGGAGACCCTCATCATTATACAAAATACATGTATGATGATGTGAGGGGGATAAAAAGAAATGTGTCACATTAGATTGGGAGGAAGGGGAGGGGAAGGGGGGATAGGAAGGGCAGAAGAATAAAATAGACACTGGTATTGTTGTATTTATATATGTGTCTGTATAACCAATGTGATTCTGCAACCTGTACACTCAGAAAAATGATAAATTATACCCCATTTGATTCAAATATATGATATGTCAAGATCATTGTATTGTCATGTGGAACTAATACAAAAAAATAAGAAAATAAAGGATAGAATGAACACACACACACATAGATAGATAGATAGATGCATAGGTACATAGATAGAGACTCCTCCAGAGTGGAGGAGGTTCAGAGCTGGTGCCCAAGGCAATGGGGGTATCTTGCCCCTTTTATAGATTTTAGGTTTCCTTTCTTTTAATGTCCCCTCCTCCTCTCATCTTACTTTTGGTTCCAAAAGCCAGGAAAGGAGCTGCCCAGGGGGTATCTCTTCCTATTTGCTGTATCTTCCCAGAAAGGAAGGAAGGGACAACCCAGAAAAATTTCCTGAAGGCTGTGGACCTTAGCAACAGGTTGGAGGAGGGAGGAGTGCTCTGGAGACATTAGCATTTATTTCCTTTGAACCAGTCCCATCTTCCTGACACAATCATTCATTATCTACACTGACTGTCCTTTTGCCCCTGACTCATAAGTAGGAAAAATAAGCAAGCAAGAAAGCAAAACCAAAAAACAAACAAACAAAAACCCCTCCATAATACTATATGTGTGNATATATATATATATATATATATATCATCAAATGTAATAGAATTGAGAATAAACATCTGTCACATTAATGAATTCAAATGAGCTTGGGCAACTTAAAAAGAAAGAAGTATAAGATACTCTAAACAAACTTAACACTATGCTATTCACACAAGACATACCTAAAAAAAAGAGCTTACAATGATTTTATTATAAAAGTATACACAGGACTGGGGTTGTGGCTTGGTGGTAGAGCACTTGTCTCACAGGTGTGAGGCACTGGATTTGATCCTCAGCACCACATAAAAAATAAATAAACAAAATAAAGGTATTTTATCCATCTACAACTAAAAAAAATATTTTAAAATAGTATACAATACACCAGGAAAACACAAGTTAAATTCAAACTTATGCTTTTAATATTAGATAAAGTAACTTATAATTTAAATTGGACACATATATTTTATAAGTTGAAAGAGTAAAATCCACAATAAATGCAAAAAAGTATTTCATAGCTATATACTAATTGAAACAGCAAGTTTTACAAATTAGGAACTATTAGGTAATATTACCATACCTTTCAGTTCACAACAGACTAATTGTGCAAAGTTATTAAATACATTGAAGAATCAAATAAAATCACAAAGTATTAGACCTCACATATATGAAATTTTGAAACATACCTTTATAAGTCCATATAAAATATTGGTAAAAATTAACCATTTAGGAACCCATAAAGAATCCTACTGAATTTCAAAGTAGAAATAATACAAGCCAGAAGTCTCATAATAAAATAAAATGAGTCAACGTTTTTACCAGTTGCAGACACTTCCATCTGAAGTACTTTAAGCTCTCTCTGTGGACAAAGGAGCTACTCAGGTTCAAACGCAAGGTTTCTAAAATTTATTATATGTTGGAATCTATGGGGTAGATTAACTCAAATAGTTCTCAAGAGAAAATATATAACATTAAACACCTAATTGTAATATTAATAAAGAAAAACGTAGTAATCACTAACTGTAAAATTTGAAAAAGAATACTAATGTAAATTGAAAGAAAAGAGAAGAAATAAGCAAGAGAAATGCAAAATCTGGGCTAGAAAAAATAAAATGGAACTAAAAATAAAGACCTGAACTGATTTTTTGACGGAAAAATTACTGTAATCCTTCTTTAACATGGTGTGTGTGTGTGTGTGTGTGTGTGTGTGTATAAGTAAACACAAAATCAACTTCTTACTTATGGGACACTGTCACTGATGTTACAAAAAAGACAAAAATACTTATTATTTCTATTGTTTTCACCTAAAATATTAGTTATTAGCCAGTGCTATTGAATAAGAGAAAAAACTTCAGAATAAATTAAATAAAACTTAAAGAGAAAAAAAAACTTATTATCACAGATACTTAAATTGTATACTTGGAAAGTGTAAAAAAAACAAATAAAAAACACTAAAATCAATTAAGAGAATGTAATAAAGTAAAATTAACATAGATAAGTCAGTGGTCTTCATATATAGAAAAGTAATCATTTAGAAGACATAGGGAAAAGATGTCATTTAAATTACCAAAATTGAAGTCTAACACTCCCATGCCTTAGACATGTAATACATTCTGTGTGTGTGTGTATGTGTGTTTCTGGTTAAAAAAATCAACAAAATAATGATAATAAACTTCTTGTGAAGGCAAAAACTTCACAAGAAATGTGGAAAATAATATGATAAAAACCTTTAAAACCATCCTCATTGGCATACATGTGGTCTTGAATGAATGGAAA
This sequence comes from Marmota marmota marmota, assembly GCF_001458135.2. Lineage (NCBI taxonomy): Eukaryota > Metazoa > Chordata > Mammalia > Rodentia > Sciuridae > Marmota > Marmota marmota. The sequence goes on from NW_026000316.1 coordinate 7,164,645, forward strand.
GCCATATCAGTTTCTCATTTAGAAAAATTGAACATATTGATATGTCAATTCTTACTTAGGTAACATATAATGGTATCCCAATATGTTACATATGGACTTTTATTTTTCTGAAGTCAGAAAAGGTGGTCATAAAATTTATTAAGGGTAGCCAGTAAAAAGGAGAGCAAAAGGGAGAAATTTGCTCTATAGTTATTAAAGTACATGGTAAACCATCTATAATTAGAAGTATATGGTCCAAGTGAATTTTTTTAAAAAAGGATTAATTGATTGATTTGTGCTGATAATGACCATATTTTGTCTTTAGATCCACTCCTTCTCCTTTCCCTTGCTCTGTTCTATGTAGCAAAATGATGATCCTTTCAGATTTCCTTTTCAAACTTGTGAATTCTAGCTGGATTTGAACAATCGTAGGCAGTGGTGGCGGAGTGGAGGTCAGTAGGAGGAGAAGCCTGGGTATTTTATTACTGTCTACCTCCTGCAGCCAGTATTCTCTTTTTAACTCTAGCTCCTGCCATGGTTTAACTTTCAACAATTTAATCTAGATTAAACTACAAATTAAGTATGAGAAGGTATTAAGGAAGCATTAATAAGTACTTATCTATTAGATGTATTCTAAAATATTTAGAACAGCATAATATTTTTGATTCATTCTGAACTAAGTTTGCATAAAATAATTGTAGGGCTGTGCACAACAAAGCTGGAAGAACATTGAAAATTATTGAATTTAGATAATGTGGATCTTTCTTCTTTTGGGTATGTTAGGTATTTCCCTAATAAATTATTAAAGAAGAAGCAATTCATTTCATCTGCCAAGCGACCAGCGCTGGCTTCATTAAAGAAGGTTCAAATCATGAGAAAACGCTAGGGAGTTTTAAATTAAAGAGGCAAGACTCTAATTACCTTTACAACCAGCTCCAGGATGGCTTCTCCTAGCTCCCACCTCCAGCCACCTAATGGGGTAGCTACGTTTACTGAAGAGGAGAGAGAGAGGGAGAGCGGGAGAGCGGGAGAGAGGGAGAGAGAGAAAACACGCCAGGGAGTGGACTTTTATTGGGGAACAAAAATTCCAGAAAAAATCCCATCCAATGAAGGTTAAGGGGGGCAGCATCCCAAGGTCAGGGGCAATGATTGGCTGGCAGTGGCCAGACATGCCTCTGCACAGACAAGCCCTCAGACTTAGAGAAGGGTGGGGAATGCTCTGACACAGCTGTATCTAAGCCCTATCACCCAGCCAGGGAGGTAACTCAAATCACGTGTGAGGATGGCCTCCCACAATTTCAGATTGTTTAATTATCTCTACTTTCCTAGATAAGGTACTTTCCCATGAGGGATATAACCATTTCTCATGGTACTGGTGTATTTTCTCTTTTGTAGTTGTTTTACAAAATCATCTTTAGTGAGAGTTTTATTTTTTGTTTCTTCTTGGTTATAACTACATTTCCAAGGATGTGGCATATTTGCTGTAATCAAGTATGTTAGTCAGCTTTGTGTCACTGTGACAAAAATATCTGACAAGTAGAACTTAGATAAGGAAAAGTTTGTTTTGGATCATGATTTGAGGGGTTCAGTCCATGGCTGACTGACACCATTAGTCTGGGTGGGAAGTGACTATGATATAAGGGCATGGTAGAGGAATGCTGCTCAGTTCAGAGCATCCAGGAAGCATAGAGAGCAAGCTAGGTGCCAGGGACAAAATATAAATCCCAAAAACACTCCCAGTGACCTAATTCCTTCCTATCTATGCAGTCACACCCTATTTGCCTAGAGTTACAACCCAGTAAAATAGTCCTTTAAAATTATTAATCAATCAAATGGATTAATCTCCTGGTTAGGTTATAGCTCTCATAATCTACCACTGAGCTTTCCAGCATAAACCTCCACTCTTAATGCAAATATCCAATTGCTTAGAAATTTCCACCTCATGTGTAACAGGCATCTTGAATTTAGATGTCTTTTTAAAAAATATTTATATTTTTAGTTGTACACAATACATTTATTTTGTTTATTTATTTTTATGTGGTTTTGAGGATTGAACCCAGGGTCTCGCGCATGCCAGGCGAGCACTCTACCGCTGAGCCACAACCCCAGCCCAAATTTAGATGTCTTTAAAGAAAATTCTAATGTAACAGTCAACTTTTTAGTACCTCCGTCTTTCACATCTTAGTAAATGGTACCAGCATCCATTTCACTACTCAAATAAAAATACCTATCATTCATCCCTGTAATCTTCTTCATCATTTCCCACATGAATATATCAGCAATTCTTATTGGCTCTACCACCAAAATAACCTCATTATGAATCAGCATCCTTATATCAGAGAAAAAAATTGGCATTTGGTTTGTTGGGACTGGCTTACTTCACATAGCATTATATTCGCCAACTCCAACATATATAACAAATTAAAATTAAAAAATAAAGTCATATGTTCACTTTTCTTATTTTGTGTGTTATTACCATACCATAGTCCATCCAACCATCTTTTCTGATCTACAGTGTTTCCATATCACTGTTCTTTTTCCCATACAGTTAATTTTTCACAATAGGCCAAAGCAAGGTTTTAAAAATTTTAATCAATTGTTCTATTGTTGCCTCTTCCAATTTACTGAACTTTCAGTTTCTAGAACTCTTTTTCATCAGTGATCTCATATACTATCCTGATTGTCATGCACTCTCATGATTGTAATTTTAAGACTTGTGCCCTAATTAAAGAATTTCAAATTCAGTAATCCCTTGATCTCTCTAGGAATTACAATTCACCATGGTGCCTTCTTTTTTTCTTATATGTTCTAATCAGTCCACTGTACACAAATGGAACTCAATTTTTCATTCCTCTGTTTGTACATGTTACAGAATCACACCAGTTCTGTAATCACATATGTACATAGAGTAATAATGTTTAATTTATTCTACTGTCATTCTTACCCCCGTATCCCTTCCCCTGCCTTCATTTCCCTCTGCCTAATCCAAAGTACTATATTTCCTTAGAGTTCCCTGTTATTATGAATTAGCTTCTGTATATCATAGAAAATATTCTGTCTTTGGATTTTTTAGGGCTGGATTATTTCATTTAGCATGATATTCTCCATTTTGATCCATTTACGTGTAAATACCATAATTTCGTTCTTCTTTAAGGCTAAATAATATTCCAACTCATATCTATCTATCTATATCTATATCTATATCTATATCTATATCTATATCTATATCTATATCTATATCTATCTATATATAATTACATTTTCTTTATCCATTCATCTCTTGAAGGACACATAGTTTGGTTCCATAGTTTGGTTATTGTGAATTGAGCCACTATAAACATTGTTGTGACTGCATCACTGTAGTACACTGATTTTAAGTCCTTATGGGTATAAACTGAGGAATGGGATAGTTGGGTCAAATGGTGGTTTCATTCCACGTTTTCTAAGGAATCTTGATACTGCTTCCAGAGTGGTTGTACCAATTTGCAGTTCCACCAGTAAAGTATGATTGTACTTTTCTCCCCATATCTTTGTCAACATCTATTTTTTATCCTTATTATCTCCCATACCCTCTTGAAATCTGTGAGTTAACCACTATATTCTCAGCTTTGTATTTACCTTTATATTATGGTCTGGATATGAAGTGACTTCCAAGAGTGCCTGTATTAATGCAGGAATGTTCAGAGGTGAATGATTAGATTATCAGCCCTTTAAACTAATCAGTCCCTCCTAGTTTGAATGAAATGACTGTGTAGTAACTATAGGCAGTGGGGTGTGGATAGGGGACATGGATCATTGGAAGAATGCTCAGTAAGAACACATCTTCCCAGTGGCCCCTTCCCTACTTCCCTCTCTGCCTCCTTCTGCCAAGAAATAACTTGATGTTTATATGTGAGTAGTGCAGCTGCTCACAGCTTGAAGCTTTCAGTGACTTGAGAATGCACCTCAGACTTTAAATCAAGCCTATACACTTCCTGGGCATTCCTCAACTAATGACTGTGGCCTAGTCAATTGTGCCCAATGCATGGGGGTCATCAAACATTTAATATTTACTCTGGATTTCCCTATTGGATTGGGGAACTCTTTATCATAACTGTATAAAAATTTGAGGCTAACTTTCTCTTGCTTTACTTTTATATGTGTCTGATCCACATCTTATTATAAAGGATTCCTCTGTTTGACTTTGTTTTTTTGTTTTGTTTTGTTTTACTTTTTTAACTTTCATAGGAATTCCAGCCCTACCCACAACTGTTCCTCCTCCTAAACCCATCTCAACCTCTTCTACTGGAAGACCCAAATGATGCAAAAACTCAAAAAAGTTGCCTCAATAATTTTTTCTTCATAAATGATAATATGTCTTGGTTTAGTCAGAAAAAACCTGGTTTATAATCACTGTCCGGTTATAATTATTTATATCTCCCCTTTCATTCCTATAATTGTTCCATGTTGACTTAGATTTATTTGGCAACCTTACACTATTTTTTTTTTGAACTTGGGAATGAACCCAGGGGCACTCAACAACCAAGCCACATCCCAGCCCTTTTTATTTTTATTTTTTTTCTTATTTTGGGAAAGCATCTCACTAAATTGTTTAGGGCTTTGCTAAATTGCTGAGACTGGATTTGAACTTACAATCCTCCTGCCTCAGTCTTCTAAACCACTGGGATTATAGGCCTATGCCACCACACCTGGCCCTTATACTGATTCTTAATCATTAGGAATTGTTTTCTTTTCCATCTACTCTAATGCACCTGATGATCTCATCTGTTCTTATTTTTAAGTTATAATTTATATATTGGCAATGACTCTATTTAATTCTTTTTTTAATATTTATTTTTTGTAGTTGTAGTTGCACACAACAACTTTATTTTGTTTTATTTTATTTTTATGTGGTGCTGAGGAGCAAACCCAGGGCCTTGCATGTGTGAGGTGAGTGCTCTACCGCTGAGCCATAACCCCAGTCCCACAATTTAATACTTTATCCAGAATCAATTATCCAAACTGAAGCCAAATACTTGCTTATTCACCTTTTTCACTTAGATATTAAATAAACATCTCAAATTTAACAGATATTAAAGAAAAATATTGATCCTTAGATTCTTTTTATTAAACTCTCCATAATTGAATTTTATAAACTCTATCTTGAACTGTATATCTATGATTTGACCACTTCTCTCCATCTTGGAATGAAATAAACTACAATTGATTCTTATTATGATTGTTGCAAAGGCCTCTTTAAAACTCCTTTTTGCTTCTTCCCCTTTCTGCTTTTGTCTCTTCTCAATGCAGTAGTCAGAGCGATCCTGTTAAATCAGAAACTAAATGATACAAAAAACCACATGTTCAGAGTTCCCCAATGTTAGGAATATCACATAGAAAAATTTGAAATTCTTACCACAAGTGACTCTAGGTTGTCTGTCACCCACTATCTCTTAGTACCATTCACTCTCCTTTAATCATAGAAGTCATATTGAGCACTACTTTGTTTGTGTCTACTGAGAATTATACACTTCAGGAATAGAAGTGCAAGAGATTTTTTTGGAGGAAAAAGAAGAAGGAGGTGCTGAGATCCTTCAGACCATGGAGAATATCTGACAACCATAGAAGGATAAAGGGAAGATTAGATAGGAAGTATCAAACTGACATGTATCTCTGAGAAACTTTCAACCAGAATGATGGGAAATCCTTCATTCAAAGTCACATACTGTAGGAGTCTCATACCTTGCCAGAATGGGCCTGACATAGTGCTCTACAATTCTTAGTCATTGATTGGAAACAGACCATAGGAAGCTTGAGCTCAGGAAACATGCCCTAGTGGATCTAGAAGGGTAGTAGCTGCAGGCATCAGGCATGTAAGTTGGAGTGAGCAGCATATTTTCATGGCTACGGCATATTGCTTTACATGGACCCATGTCATTGCTTTTGCATTAACTATTTCTTCTACCTGGAATATTCTTCTTTTCAATATCTACAAATCTGGATCCCTCATCACCTTCAAATATTTCCTCAAATGTCACATTCTTGAACTAGAGCCACACTGTCTGAATTTTAACTCTTCTACCATTATTGCCACCATGACCACCTCCAATCACCAGTATAATTTCTGATTCCTTTTTTCAGGTTTATTTTCTTCCTTAGCAAGTATTAACTTCTAAAGTAATATGAATTTTAAACATTTACCTTATTTTCTAGGTTTAAAATAAAAATATAATCTCTTTGAGAGTTTTGATTTTTTTTGGAGGGGTGCTGGGGTTTAAACCCAGGACCTCACACATTCTTGGCAAGTACTCTACCACTGAGCTACATCCCATCTCATTTTATTTTATTTGGAAACAGGATCTAAATTGCCCAGGCTGGTCTCAAACTTCCTGTTCTACTGTCTTAGCCTCTTAGGTGGCTGGGATTACAGACATGTACCACTGTGCCTGACTAGGGTGGTGATTTTGGCATCTCTTTTTCAGGGATGTTTCTCCAACAGTTAGGACATTTCCTACTAGTTAACTAGGCAGTAGTAAATAAGTGTTGAATGAATGAATAAATGTCTAAAATACCTCTGTTTTAAAACCTTCTCATTACACATGGAATAAACATGGAATAAAATCCAAACTCCTGACTATGGTCTTCAAAACTTCTAGTGATCTCTGTCTTTACATTTTAGAATTTTTCCCTTATCACATAATTCGCTTGCATTTGTACCTCAAGTTTTTCAACAATATTTCATTGCAAGCAGCAATAATTAATATTTTTCCTGTAATTCTGCCTCCTTACTCTCCAATAACCTCTATTTATGTGATTGATTTATACTTATTTAAATCTTAATTTAAATGCTACCTTTTTCAGAGAGGATTTTAGGACCACTGTCATTGACGTCTTTCTTCTCTCTTATTTTCTGCAAAATAAATACTACATTCTCTAGGGATTTATTGCTATTTTGCTTATTTACTTGCACTCCAAGTGCTTCCACATTAGCGAATAAATTTATTGAGGGCAGGGACTGACTATATTTATCTTGTTATTCTGTGTATTCCTAAAACTTAGTACAATGACTAATACCTACTCAATGTTCTTTAAAACACTTTATCTCTGGTTCAGTACAATTATTCACTAGGAATAGAAATAGTTAAGAATATGGAATTTTAGATCAGACAGGCCTAGGCTTTACTCTCAACCCAGTCATTATCTATATGAGGTTAAGCAAGATACCTAACCTTATTTTACAATGAGAAATTCACTGCATAGAACTAAGAGGAGGATTAGGAAATATAGAATATATCACTTTCCCAGAACCTAGAACGTAGTTTGCACTAAATATCTAAAATGCTATTGTTTATTAACTGTGCTATGATTATCATCACTATTGGAAAACTGCAAAACTGAAAGAGTTAATTGAAGTCATTTTTGGTAGGAAAGACAAAGGCAGAAAAAAATAATTGTTCTTCCCTAAGCCCTGAAAAAAATGAGAGAACTGAAAATTAAATTACAATTGGAATCATTTCACTTATTCCTTATCTACTTTTGATTTCTATACTTATGTTTCACAATATATGATTATAATGTTATAAATAATGATTGTTTCCTAAGTCTCATCTATACTTGTGAAATTTGAGGATCCTAAACTTTCTAGTTGATTCTCAAAGCTCATGAATATGAGTTTTAGTTAAAATAGAAGATGATGATATGACTATAGATCTCTTCTTCTGGTTGTATATTTGACACTAAAAGCTGCTCATAATTGAGGAAAACAACACTTAACATTTAATATTTACTTTAATATCTGTACATTCCATAGTTAGCCTTTAAAATTTTTAAAAATTCTGTTCTCTTACAGCTTCTCTATAATTTGTCATCACTAGGCTTGCTACAGCTGTCACATGCTCATATTCATCCACTTTACCATGTCAAGATTTATAGAAACATTTAAAAGAATTGTTCAAATTCCTGGAAGCCATATTTTAGGAACTGCCATTAAATATAAACCGTCTTAACAGAATGCATTCATTTTAGTGAAAATGAAATATGATTTCCCAGAAATGGATTTTAATGATTTCCAGGTTCTTTATTGTCTCAAACTACAAAACTGAAGCTCACAGAGTGAATAAAATATTTCATAGTTATAAAGTAGATATTGGGGGATGACTTTTAATGTTTTATCATAGCAGGTCTCATTGGGTGATATTGGCTAATATTGATCTTTTCCTTTAATTTCACATAAGGGGTTTTATAGAAGAACCTGACAGACTTTTCATTTATTTTGGTTTATATTTTATTTCATATTACAAAAATGTATTTAGTGTACATATTTGTCAATGGATGATCTCATAAGTTAGTTTGCCTTGCAAACTGTAGTTTTTCAATGTGTTTGATAACATCAATGAAGTTATAAACTAAAAAATAGGCACATATAAATAAGAAAGTAAAATAATATCTCCAAATTAATATGAACCTAACAATCTCCCAAATTCCAGAGAAAATCAATCAAAAGTTTGATTCTGTAGATGTATAATAATATAATTAAAATTTTATATGTAATTTATTTATGATGATTTGAGATCAGATGTGTTCAAGGGGATGTGGATGTCAACATTTCATTTCTAAGTAAACACACATAAATGAATTTACATAAATATATTTATAGTAAAAATCCATATTTACATGTGTATTTACATTAATGAATTAAGACTATATTCACTCTTCTATAATTTGTTAGTTTTGCTCAATATCACTTTTCAAAATATCGACAGGTATTTCTACCTCATTCTTTTCAATGGCTGTACATTTCCATTAAATGGATGCATCATTGGACATAACCCCCTTTTAAAAGTAGTAGCTGCTACTCAGTCTCACAGATTGGTGCCATGCTGCCTAATTATTAATAGACTTATGATGATTTGAGAGGAGCCAGGAATCTGTTTTTGCCCTGTTTTCATAGCAGCATATCTCTTTTTCATGGGATAGATATATTCTCATCCTCCCAAGAATACTGCATTTCTTTTAGTAATTTCTTTGTATATTGTATATTTAAACTTGATTTTAAAGTTGTTAGGTAAAAGAGAAACTTCAATATTTTTATATCTTATTTTGTGATTTTTTTATATTTGAAATTAATCACAACTGATTCAGATATGTATTGCCAGATGGCAAGCCTTAAAATTTGTAACAAGTTTCATGTTCTGCAACATCATATGGTAGTGTCCATTTTCCTCCATCTTGACATATACTGATAACATCTTTGTCTTTGCAAAAATTATGTATGGTTTTACATTACACTTCATAAGTGGAAAATAAAATATTTTCAAAGATGTTTCCTTTTTTATTTCCTTTTTTATGACCTCTTTTTTAATAGTTGTTGATGGACCTTTATTTTATACATTTATTTGTATGTGGTGCTGAGAATTGAACCCTAGCAAGCACTCTACCACTGAGCCACAACCCCAGCACTTTTTATGACCTCTAAACATTTTCCCATTTACTATTCTCAATAAATTTTTAAGGTATTTTAAGTTAAGACCATTGGGTTTTATATATATATATATATATATATATATATATATATATATA
>NW_026000316.1:7174201-7202700 GCF_001458135.2 Marmota marmota marmota
GGGTGATGTTGGCCTCTTAGAATGAATTTGGAAGTTCTCCCTCTTTTTCTATTTCCTGAAGTAGCTTGAAAAGTATTTGTATTTTTGATTCCTGGGCTTTCTGGATCATATCCAAGAACTCACTGATGTACCAATTCCTTTAAGTGTTACCTTTTATTTTCTTCAATTTCATAGATTCGAGTCTTTCACTTAGTTCTTTGATCTACTTTGAGTAGATTTTTGCACTGGGTGAGGGACAGAGGTCAAGTTTCAATCTGCATATGGATAACCATTTTTCTGAGCACAACTTATTGAAGAACCTGTCCTTTCTTTAATGTAAGTTTTTGGAATCTTTTGAGAATCAACTATGGATGCCTGGGTTCATTTTTGGGATCTTTATTCTGTTTCATTGGTCTGTATCATTTGTGCAAGTACAACATTTTTTTTGGTTAATAAGACTCAGTAGTAAAGCAGAGGCTTTAAATACACTGACTTGTTTTGCCTGGCCATCTCATACTCCTCAGATTTCATCAGAAAACTTGACTCTTGGTAAACCCTTTTCCCAAAATAATGAAAGCAATCTGAAGTACAGAGCAAACTGGTATCATGCAAACTATTCATATTAGTAATTTTTTTATGTTGTAATTCACTGATATTTGATGCTGTGTGTTACACAGCAAAACCTATTTATGCATTATTATGATTTTGATTTATTTTGTGTCCCAACAGCTTTTTATAAGTTATTCATTTTCATATTGTTTAATCCTTAACTTAACTTTTAAAAAATCTTTTCAGGCAGGAAATTAATAATTCTTGCAGTTTAAAATTTTATTGATTTTTTTGCCATTACACAATAAGATTTGTGTAAATCTTTCATAAATGCTGGCAAAACAGTATTTTTAGTCAATAAAGTATGAAATACATATCCATTTAATTAACTGGATCATATTATTTAAAATACTTAATACTATCACTTATTTTTCCACATTTTGAAAAAGATAAAAGTGTTTTTTCTACCAATTCCCCTTAAATTTTCTATTGTTTTGGGCCTATACAGTTCATGATGATTATAGGACATTTTGATGTAATAATACTTTGACAAAGCTGTTTTGCAGGAGCTGTTTTGATTTCTGCCTTTGACATCAAGGGTTTTTAACAGGATTGTTGTGGTAAAGAAATTTTTTAACATAGCTCATCCCATATAAACAAACCATTTTACAAAATCATTATATATGTATATACATATTTACACTTGGATTGAACTCAGGGTATTTAACCACTGACTGAGTCACATCTCCAGACCTTTTTTTTTTTTTTTTTTAAGACAGGGTCTTGCTAAGTTGCTGAGGCTGGTTTTGAACTTACGATCCTCCTTCCTCAATCTCCTGAGTAGCCAGGATAACTGGAATTACAGGCGTGCATCACCACCCCTGCTCGAAGCATACACTTACTGCTGCACACATGACTCCTCTCTTTTCCTGAAAGGTAGGAATTAGCTGGGGCTCAAAAATTAGAAAACTATTAGATACAAGATTCAGTTTAGAGACTCAGCTCCATCATGCTATTATCTAAGAATAACTAAATAAAATTTTACATTTTTTCAGTAATTGATATTTTAATAGTGTCCAACATTGTTCTTTATCATCAATAAGAACATTGATCAATAAAATATTTTTTCTAGTTATAGTCATACATTCTGTTTGAATTTTATACTGTCTGATACTGACAAGTTTTTCTCTTTTAGTCTGTGTTTATTTAGCCTGTATTGCCAAAATTTTTACCTATAACTTCATTTTGTTTTATATGATCACTAAAAAAATGGTATTTATTTGATTTGTTATCCTTTATTACTAAAATTAGATTTTTAATAATTTATATTTTTTCACAATGGTTGTGTTTGTTTTAATTTTCAACATGGATTATATTCTCTCTATATATATGTGTATGGGGATGAGTATGTATGTATATAAAACATATATAAAACATATGTATGTTTTCTTAAGATTTTGGTAGTTTTAACAATATTTCTGATGATTGAAATGGCATTTTAGTGAGGATAAATTAGATTCTTTGGATGTAAAAAACAATCACAAAATTTCAGAAGCATTAGCAACAGATGTTTATCTTTGCTCAAATATAAATGTTCTGCTGTTTGGTTGCAACTCTCCTCCATGTCCTCTCCATTCCAGGATCTAGGTTGATAGGGAAGCCTCTTTCTAGAATACTGCCAGTTTAAAAACTGAGAAAGTGAGTATACCAAGAACTTTCACTGGCTTTTAAATTCATTTTTTTAGCATTGTTTTAGTTGTAGATGGACAGAATACTTTTACTTTTATGTGGTTCAGAGAATCGAATCCAGTGCCTCACATGTACTAGACAAGCATCTACCACTGAGCCACAACCCCAGCCCAGCTTTTAAATTCTTTAAAACATATTCCATTGACTATAGGAAATTATATAGTCAAGCTTAATATCCAAGAGATTGAAAAATATAATTCTCCCCAAGGGATATTGAATATTTGTGATAAATAACAGTTATCTACCACATAAGAAATGTGTACCAATTTAAAATTTGCCAGTGGTTTCCGTTAACTATTTCAAACACATACTCAAATCCATATTTCTGTTAATTATCAATTTTGATTTGTTTAATTAGTCTGGTTTTTAGACTCATAGAAAAATTTTGACAAGTATATTTTGATTATTTTCTGCTGCTTCTTTGCAAACTTATTTATAACAATAACTTCAATCTTTCCAGCTGCCCCTGCCATACCATTGGTATGCTTGTTTCACTTATGGGTATTCTTTATTTTGATTAATTCTTTAACTAGAGGATGTTTTTGTCTTTAGTCGAGATTGCTATTAATCAATTTTATAAATATTTTTACAACATAAATATCTTGCTGCCTTCACTAAAACATGATTTTCTACCAGGTTATTGAAATCTGACTTTGTATACTTTAGTCTCTTAGGATGCCAGATATTTTGTGTTATGGTCTATTGAAAGGTAATGTTCTGGAGGATAATCCTTAGGTAAGCTCAGTTTTTATTCTTTTATGAATCCATAGGATTATACAGTTTTTTCTTCAACTTTGAAATTCAAACTTTTTCCAAGTTATGTATAAATGATTATATTTTTTCATTTATTTGCATATTATTCAGTGAATTTCTTTGATCTACAAGCATGGGGCTTTGTTTAGTTTTCTACAGGTTTATATTAATATTTTATTTTTCATTGTTAGTTCTGCTCCATTTGTCCTGGTCTCTTGTCCAGTAAAACAATTATTTGTGGGCTGAATTAATTTATTTATTCATATATTCAATAAAATGGATTTTATTATTGCAATATAGGTTATGTTAAATATAGTTCTAAAGCCATTTCATAATTTGTGATTTTTAAAAAACTTTTTTGCCTTTGTGCCTGAGTTCATCATAACCGTTTTATAGGGCTTTTCATGTTATTCTGGATTGTTTTATAATATTTTATCTTTTATTTCATAGAGTTCATATTTCTTGAATTTATTGAGGAAATGCATTTCTCATATATTTTACATAAATCTTCTTCCTCAAAAATATTTTCTCCACATTTTGAGTTAATGATCTCTATTTTGCATTGCAAAATACTTTTCAACATTCTAATTCTTTTTCTTTAAAATTATTCATTAAATTAGAAGAAATCTACATTTATCTAAGCATATTCATTGTCAATAAACATGGTGGACACATTTTCTACCCATCACTCTTCAACTGATTCCTGTTAGAATCCTAAATGTTAAGCTATATGTATGTTGATTATATTCATAACCATTGTCCAGAATTCTTATATCAAATAGTTATGCCTCTAACATGGATATAGACAGCAAAGGTATTTCATGTTCTTGCTGACTATATAGAACAGAAATTATTCTGAATAATTTATATCACTCAATAAATCCTACCTTGTTTGGTGTAATGAATGAAATGATGAAATTGGAGGAATTCAGTCATTCAAAAGATGTTTTGTTTTCTTTCTTTTTCTATCAGACTTGTTTTTGTGATAACTGGTGCCACTTCTTGTTCACTTCTATCTTTGTTATACTCTATTCCTATCAGTACAAATGCATAAAGATATTTATAATAAGAAGTGACCATGTGATATTGGCTTAGTCAGCTTGGCTGCTATAACAAAAATTATCAATGATTAGATGGGTAAAGTAATAGAAATGTATTTCTACAGTTCTGAAGGTTGTGGAGTCCAAGATCAAGGTACAAGCCAATTTAATTCCTATTGAGGGCCCTCTTGTCCATTGTAGATAAATTGCCCTCCTGTTGTATCTTCGCAAAGTTTGTGAGGAGAGAGAAAAAAAACTGAAATAATATTCTTTTGTTTTTTCACTTAATCCAATTCATGAGGGCTATGCCTTCATGACCTAATTACTTCCAAAGGACCCACTTCCAAATACCATTCATTACATTGAGAATTGGGGTTTCAACATATGAATTTTGCAGATGAGGAGACACATTCAATGCATACCCTATATCTATATAAGAGGCTGGTCAACCCTGATCAATGAAAAGATTTACTCATGTAATGGGAAGGTTTGCTTTTGTCAATTTTGTTGGCAGCTCTGTATAGGTGATGAATTGGGAATCTTTCTGTCTGTTAATGCATGAACAGAATCTAAAATCTTTTTAATCATTACTATTAATATATAATTCCTATTTCTAACTATTTGTAATGCTCCTTCTATTTATGGAACACATCCTTCCCTACGTGTTTTAATAAGCTTTTTTGCTGCTATGACTAAAAGACATTAAAAGAACAATTTTAGGGGAGGAAACATTTATTTAGGGGGCTCACAGTTTCAGAGGTCTCAGTCCATGAAAAGCTAGGTCCATTCCCCAGGGATCGAGATGAGACAGAATGTCATGGCAGAAGGGTGTGTTAGAAAGAAGTAGCTCAAATAATGATCAAGAAGCAGAGAGACTAAGCTCAGCTAACCAAATATATACCCCAGAGGCATGCCCCCAATGACCTACTTCCTCTGGCCACATTCTACCAGTCTACAGTTATCACCCAGTTACTCCCATCAGGGGATTAATTCACAGATTTAGATAAAGCTCTCATAACCCAAACATTTCACCTCTGAATGTTCTTGCATTGTTTCACACATAAAATTTTGGGGGACACCTCACATTCAAACCATAATGCTATAGCTGTTGGTTCTTGATTTTTCTATGGCTTCCAGGGAGATATTCATTAGAACCAATAAAACACAGGAGAGGATGCTACAAGCTAAGCATTATAATGAGGAACTTCTGAAAAAAATCACTTAGGAACTGCAGAAATTGGACATTTAAGGTGATGGTAACACAAACACTAATAAGTTAATAACCAGAAAAAAATAGTATGCCTTCATTTTTTTATTGAATGTACTCTGAACATAGTGTTTTAGGAAATTCTAATTTTCTGTTTTATTATGTAACAATTAAGATGATAAATTGTGTTAATACTTGTACTTAAACATACATACATACATAAATCTCTTAGATGAAGTGGAGTGTTCTTAGGGCTAAGGGACTTTGGATTACTCTGTGTGATACAAGACGCATAATTCATCATTGTGAACTATGAGCATTGCCATTATCACTATTATTTAGATAAAATGAAACATATTGTATATCACAACTTGTGTGCAAAATACCCATTTAGCTACATTAGAATGTCAATAATAATTGTCATAAAATTTTTATTTCATGTGTTAATTTCAGACTGAATAGTTCCTATATACCTATCCATCCTCAATGCATAACATAAGCAAATAAAAATAAGAAAACACTCTTAGGAAATACACAAAATGCAATATGCTAAGTTTTTTATGAATATTGTGTGATAGAAAGTGAATAGCTACCAAACACAAAATGAACAAATTTAACATGTAAAATTTATTTTTGCTCTCTCAAAATGAAATGTGTACTGAAAATAACCAGGTAGAAGATCAATACAGAAATAACACTTTACCTAACAGGAGCAGAATTCTCATTTTTCTCAAGTGCACAGGGAATTATTGTCCAGAGTCGATCATATATAACACTGTAAAACAAACTTCTTAATACATTTTAAAGGATTGAAATTATGCAAGGTAACCTTGCTGATACCAATGGAATAAAAACTAAAAATCAATAACAAAAAGAAAGCAAAAATCCAGAAATAACTGTAAACAGTGCATTCTTTAAAAACAACAACAGCAAAAAAAAAAATCATGTTCTTTGACAATTGAGAGTCCCTCCTGGACCAAACTTTATTTGATTTTCTCTAGAGCCTTCTCCTCTACTAATCCTCATCCTTGGCCTACAGAGAACAGCTTTACCAAATAATTATACTAAGCCAGTTTGTCAAGAATCTCCCTAATCTTGATATCTGAGTATCCTTGATGTATGATTAAGTTCCTCATCTCCTATGCTTGATGTCTAAATCCTTGGTTTGCCTTTAATTAGCACTGTTGTATGCCAGTAAACCAAGAATCGCTTAAATCTTGGTATAAACTTAGTAATAGTATATCCACTGACCCCATCAATTTACCTTTTGGCTAAAAATCCCAACTGTCTTTTCTCTATTTAGAGCTCACTTCTATACTAAAGTCTCTCTCCCCTACTGCTTTATTAGGAATAAAATTCATCTTTCTATTTTTTTTTTATTTTTAGAACTCTTTAGTTTTAAAAACAATCTTTTCTGACAAATATTCATATGAATTTGTGATTCTACTGAAATTACAAATATTTGCCTATAGCTTTATTTAACATTCAAAAAACATCAGTAGTTAAAGACAACAACATAACTGAAGTGTTTAAATTATTTTTTCACACCTAACCCAATTTACATTTGACATTTGGATTACCTGTCATATAAAACAAACATACTCCTCAACCAACCAAAGGACACAATGTATACAATGGGCTAGAGATGTGGATGTGGGGATGTGGTTAAGTGCCCTTAGGTTCAATTCTCAGTACATAAAAAAAGGTATTAAAGGTGCTAAAGATTCATTTCACCAGTCTGTCTCCTATCAGCTATACAAGTGAACACTGGTAGTATATGTGATCTAAATCACTCTTTGCAGCAGTGGAGAGCTGCTATGGATGGGGCCATTGTTATTCTATTACACGTGGGACAGAGAGGATGCACAGGTGAGCATAGGCATTCTGCCTGCACTGGCTTTCCACAGAGAATCACTTAAGGAAGACCGTGTCATCTAGATCTTGCTGGGCTCATAGGCTGATCTGGGCCTTCAGGTCTCATCTTGCTATTTTTGACAAGTGTCTAGTTTAAACTTCTTATTTTATATAAATCAATGTCAAAAATAAAAGGGAATTCAGAAAATATCTTAAAGCAAATGAAAATGCAACATGCTAGAACTTATGGGATGCAGGGAAAGCAGGCCTAAGAGGAAAATTTATAGTTTTAAATGTGCAAAAACACATACACAAAAGGTAAAAAAAACAGTAAAAATTACCTAGTTTTACACTGTAAAGAAAATGTCAAAGTAAACTCAAAGCTAGTATAAGTAACAATTAAAGAAAAGATAAATTAAAAAAAAATAGAAAAATAAATAAAATCAGTGAACCCAAAAGTTGATTCTTTAAAAGTTTGAAAATTGATTTATCTTTTTCTGGATGAAATAAGAAAAAGAGAGAGATTTAAGTAAAAGTAAGGAAATTACTAATTCATTTCTTAAAGAAATGAAAAGGATTATAAGAAGGAACTAATAACAATTGTTTGAAAACCCGATTCAAAAGCCTAAATGAAATGGAAACATTCATAGAAACACAACCTGCAAAGACTGAATCATAAATAAATAGAAAATCTGAATAATAGCTAAAATAGTAAGGAACTTGAATCAGTAATCAAAATATCCCAACAAAGAAAAACCCTTAACCAGATGGTTTCATTGGTAAAATTCTTCCAAGCATAAATTGAAGAGAAGAGAACATTCATTTTATGTGGCCAATAGCCTATCATAAAAGCCAGGAAAATAAAAGAAAACTACAGACCTCTATCTCTTATAAATATTTATGCAGAAATCTTCTATAAAATACTAGCAAACTGAATTCAATAGCATATTTTAAAAATCACACACTCTGACAAAATGAAATTTATTTGTAGAATGACAGAATGCTACAATATACAAAAATATCAGTCAATGTAATACACAGCATTACAAAATGAAGGAAAAATTTCCACATGATTATCTCAATTGATACAAAGTAGAATTTGATAAATTTCAATGTGCTTCTATTAAAAAAAAAACTTAACAAATGAGGAATATTAAAAAAACTCAAAAAAGAAATAAAAGCCACATGTGAGATACAATATATTCAATGATACAGGACTGAAAACCTCTTCTAACATCAGAAACAAGATAAGAATGCTCACATATTTATACTTTTCAACTTAATATTGGATATATAAACTAGAGAGGGAGAAAAGGCTGACTATATTAAAAAGAAGCAAAACTATCTCTCTGGAGATAACATGATCTTATACATAGAAAATAGTAACTTACACACACACATGATTTTTTAGTAGTGAATAAACAAATGAAGAAAAATTACAGTGAAGAACAAAATGAAAAGTTCAGATACATTCCTACACATAGCAATAGCAAACATAAAATGAAATTAAGAAAACAATTCCATTTACAATAAAATACAAAAAAAAAAAAACACCAAGGAAACAAAAGACTTTTAAAGAAAACTGTAATAAATTACTAAAAGAAATTACAGAAGACATAAATAAGTGTAAGACACCCCATGTGTGTGAATTGGAATACTTAATATTGTTAAGTATTTAATGCAATCCCTATCAAAATCCCAATGATGTTTTCGAAGAAATAGAAAATCCTATCCTAAAATTTTTATGGAATCTTAAAGAATACCAAATAGCCAAACAAGTTGCATAAGGACAAAGGGGATGCATACCTCCTGATTTCAAATTTTATTATTAAACTATAGTCATCAGTGGTGTGGTAATGGCATAAATATAAGCACATAGACTAACAGAATAAAGTAGAAAGTCAAGAAGTAAAAACAAACATATATATTCAAATTACTTTCTATGAAGTTTACAAGACCATTCAGTGAGTAAGGGATAGTCTTTTTAAAGAATAGGTCTGGGAAAATTAAACCCCAAGAAGCATAGTTTGACTCTTACCTTATACCAAATAAAAAGGTGAACTTGACAGGAACAAAGTTTAAAATGTAAAATTTTAAACTAGAAAACTCACCAAAATTCGAGAAAAAAGTTCATAACACTGGATTTGGCAGTGATTTCTTAGATATAATTCTTAAAAGCACAAGCAAAAGGAAAAACTGAATATACTGGATGTCACCAAAATTAAGTTCTTGTGCATCAGGAAACTACGAAGACAGTAGAAAAACCCTAAAATGGGAAAAAATATTTTCAAATAATATATTTGATAAGGACTTAATAAGAGAATATATAAAGATTTCCCTAATTCAACAATAAAAATAACTCAGCTAGGAGTGCGGAAAAAAAATATGTCAATAGATACTTCTCAAAAATAACATAGGATAATGGCCAATATGCACATGAAAAGATGCTCAGCAGCATAAATCATTAGAAAATTACAAACCAAAACCAAAAAGATATCTAATTTGATATCAGTCAGATGATTCTTTTCAAATAGGGGAAAATGTTGACAAGGATAAAGAGAAATTGGGACCTTTGTGCACTGCTGTTAAGAATGAAAAATTGTGCAGTCACTGAGGAATATGTTGTAGTAGTTCTTCAAAAAAATTATATGTGGATTCACCATATAATCTAACATTTCCACTGTAGTTATTAACCCAAAACAATCAAAATGAAAATTCTAACAGATATTTTTATACCAATGTTCACATCAGCATTATTCACAAAAACCTAAATGTGGAAACAGCCTAAGTATCTGTTACTAACAGATAAATGAGTAAATAAAATGTGTTATATCCTGCATAGCATAGGGAATATTATGCCTTAATAAAGAAACAAAATTCTGATAATGCTGCAAAATGGTTGAACTTTAAAAATATTGTAGAAAATGAAATAATTCAAACTCAAAGGAAAAAAATAGTGTACATCTTCACTTATATGAACTATTTAGAATAGTCAGATTCATGCAGACAGAAATAAAATGGTAACTTCCAGAGGTTAATGGAAGTAGGAATTGGGAGGTAGCTTTTAATAGATACAGAGTTTAACTTGGAGAAGGTGAAAAACAATTCTGGTGATATTCAGAGGTGATGGGTACACAGTGATGTGAAAGTACAAAATATAGTTAAAATGGTCATGTATGTTATGTATATTTTACCACAATAAATATTTAAATCAAAATTTCGTTAAACGTGTAAGTAAACTAATTACATAGAATACATTAATAGTTAAGAAGATGAAGGATATTAAAATAAGCAAAATGCTTATGATTAAATCATGGTTTATTATTAGACTAAAAGTCAATTAGTTCTCTAATTTCAGGGAATATATATAGGTTTTGTGGGAGAACCAAATATAGATAGGCTATCAAAGAAAGTCATTATGTAAAAATTTTGATTGACAATTAAAGTACATTACACAAAATGTTCTTACTAACTGCATTCAAAATATATTTCTTAAATTATTCCTGAAATAGAAATTTTGGTTAGTTCATTATTCTATTAAACACTAGCTAGAAAATTTTAGATTTTATGCAATTAAACCTTGCAATTACCTTATAATATGTTGTACTAGTGAAGGTTTTTCAAACAACCAGAACCTATTGAGTACACAGAAAGAGAATAAGATTTATTATAAGAAATAGTCCCCTGTAATAATAAAGGATGAAAAGTCCCATGATATGCACTGCACAAATGGAAAGACAGGAGTGACAATGATGTAGTTCCATTCACAACAAAAAGGCCTGGGAAACCATGAGAGCCAATGGTGTTAAGTTCCATTGTGAGTTTAAGCTTCTGAAAACAAGAGCTTGTGGTTTAAGTTTTAGTACAAAAACAAGTAGGCTCAGTATTCCAGAACAGCCAGTTTTCACTTGTAATCAAAAGGAAGGGAAGACCAATTTGTAGCCAAAGCAGTCATGTAGGAAGTGTTTTATTTAGCCTTTTTGTTCTATTCAGGTCTTCATTTGACTAAATGAGGCCTGCCCATACTAGGTAGGGCATTCTGCTTTTTTTCAGTCTCCCTATTAAAATATTAAGCTCATCTAGAAACACTCTCATGAACACATCCAGAGTAATATTTAACCCCCAATCTAGACACATTCTAACCCAGTCAGGATGATGCATAAAATCAACCACCACAAATTGGCTGTCAAATTGGCTCACATCTCCTAAACCATATGTAGTCTCCAAAGAAATATAATAATGAGCGCTTAATTCTGCCTAATGTAATGCAGACTATGTTTTTTATATTTATTTTTAGTTGTATTTGTTTTCCATTTGTTTTGGATACAGTATCTTTAATTAATTAATTTATTTTTATGTGGTGCTGAGGATCGAACCCAGTGCCTCACCCATGCTAGGAGAGTGCTCTACCACTGAGCCACAAGCCCAGCCCTCAGACTATGGTTTTTTCTTATAATTTTTCAACATTACAATTGTGTAAAAGCATAATCCATACAGCCATTCTGATTTTCACTCAGTATAGTATTCAACAAATTACACGAGATATTCAACTTTATATATATACGTTTTGCACTAATTGAGTTTGCCACCCATATGCTAATGTAAGTGATCTGAGAACAACTAAGGTAGGCTATGATATGGTTTTCCTGTTGATTCAGAGGAATGAGGAGCTCAACGTGACAGAGAAGCAGTCTTACCCTCCAGTTGGATGGAATCATTGTTGTGACTCATGGAGTTCCAAAGAGAACTGAGACACTTAGCCTGTAGAGAATAATGTCCCAGGAATAGAAAGCATAAATTTTGTTACTGGTTAGCTAGAGGTAACAGTGAGTGGTGTGTCTTCCATTTCTACCCCTTTATTCCTGGATTCATGAATTCTGGCTATGAGAGAAACAGAATCGTGTATTAGACTCTGATTCAGAACATACACAGAATTCTAGAGAAGCTTTCTCAGGCCCTGTAAGGTATTGCCATATGTCTGGTTCTATTGCTGAGTCATCAGAAGACCATTCCACCTTTTTGTCCGGCCTGATGTTTCAAGATGGTACAGAACATGGTAAGACCAATGAATGCTATGATCACAGGCCTCATGTTGCACTTCATTATTGTGAAGCAAGCTTATTGATGAGAAGCAATTATTTGTGAAATAACATGATGGTGGATAAGGCATTCTGTTAGTTCATGGATGGGAATTCAGACAAAAGCATTAAGTGAAGAGAAGGTATATCTGTATTCATAGATTGTCTATTCCATTAAGAACAAACTACTACCCCTCCATGATGAAAGTAATTCAGTGTATTATACCTGTCACCATGTATTTCGTTGATTACTCTGAGGGAATGGAACCGCATTGCATATTCAATATTGGTGTCCACTGCTACTGGAAGATTAGGCACTCAGCAGTGGCCATAGGTGGTTCAATCTTGGTGAATGGAGATCACTGTTATTGAAACCATGCATTACCTACATCCCTGTTTACTAGACCCCTTTGCCACTAAGCAGTTACAGTAGTGGCTAGGGAAGGAGGGTGGTTGATATCAAAAGTTTATTCTACATAATGGATTATTAAAGTTATTCTCTGGTATATTAACATTTGATGAACATTCATATGGGACACATATATCTTCACTTTTTTCTCATTGAAAGAGGTTTATCCACATACCTCTTCCCCAGATTTCTTTCCTATCAATTTTCCAACCTTGTTCCTTTATTTCCCTGACTGCCCAGCCAAACCATTGGCCACAGTCCATAAATGAGTATATAATGACATTTATGGACACTTGTCCTTCCAAGAACAGTGAACAGTCAGATGCAATGCTCATGTTTTTGCACACTGAGATTATTTTCCTTCACTATTGCTCTCTAGTGATATGCCAGAAAAGGGGCAAATTGCTTGAGCTGTTCACTTTCTGGTGGCTCATGCACATCTTGTAGAATCATCTTCTCTTCCTCTGTCAAATGATTGTAGGGAACTAACTCCCTATGATCCACAGGTTTAAGTTGGAAGAGAGAAGGTAGCGTAGCAAGAGTACAAACCATCAGCATTTGTTTCAATTTTTCATGCAAAATACTTATGACTCAGAGATGTCTTGGACCAATCTCATATATACCACTTGCATTCAATGAGGGAGTGCTGCTATACACACATAAGTTTATGGCTGAGTTCATGATGGAAAGCTGAGGTCACATGGTAATAATGTAACCCATGATTAAGTGTTCTGTGTCTACTGAGGCCTGGCAACAGTCCAAGAGTTGTTTCTCAAGAGTAATACTTATCTTTAGAAAATGGCAAGATTTTGCTCCCAAATCCTAAAGCCTTGCACTGCAAGTCACCTATAGGTACTTGCCAGCATCTAAATAGCATTCCCATCTGCTAGTAAAATTCAACCACCATATGGATCATACTGTCCAAGTGGCAGAGCAATTTGTATAGGAGTCTGGACCTAGTGTAGTGACTTGTTCTGGGCCCCACACAAAACTATCACATTTTCATGTCACTTGATAGATAGATTAATACACTCAAATGCAAAGTACATTTCCTTCCAAATCTAGATCTACTGTGCATCATGTCTATTTTTGTGAATGTAGGAAGTTCCAAATGCAGCAGTTTTTTCTTTACCTTAGAAAAACATCTCTAAACATGCTCCATACTACTGAGCCCTAGAAATTTCGTTGACCTAGAAGGCCCTTAGATTTTAGTTGTATTTGTTTTCCATATTCTGACATGCAAACCTCTCATCAATAAATCTAGAATAGTTACTATTTCTTGATCATTAGGTACATTCAGTATAACCTAATCAACAAAATGGGCCAGTGTGCTATCTTGTAGAAAGAAAAGGTGAACAAGATCCATGAAAACTGTATTACTGAAAAAGGTGAAGAATTATATACCTGAGATAGAACAATGAAAATATTTTGCTGGCTGTGCCAGGTGAATGCTTCTAGTGGTCTTTTCTAACAGGTACCAAGAAAAAAGTATCTTCCAGATCAATAGCTACATATCAGGTACAAGGGGATGTTTTTAATTTGTTGAAACAATGAAGAAAACCTGGTATGGCAGCTGCAATTGGATTCACCACCTACTTATTTACAATAACCCACTATCATTATCTAAGTTCCTTCTAACTATGCACAACCTAAATAGGTGGGCTGAATGGTAATGTGATGGAAATCAAGAGACCTGCATCTTATAGTCCATTGTGGTGGTACTAATCATCATGTTCCTTCCACTATTATATTATTCCTATTGTACTATATTGATGTCCACTTGGCCTTTCCTATTATAATTAACCTTCGCTCTATAGGTCAGAGGAGCAGTAGGAGGATTCTGCCAGCTGCTGAGTATGTCTATTGCAATTATGCATTCATGAAATGGGATATAATTCCAGAAAAATTTTGGGAAGCCACTGTGTCCACTATAATATAGTCCTGGACTAAATTCTATTTATCACTTGACTTCCATAGTCCCTTCCTTTTACTGATAGACTTTAGAGATATTTTGGATCTCTTGGAATCAGTGTCAGTTCAGATCCAGTGTCCAGTATTACCTAAAAGTTCTGATTATTTTCTTTTCCCCAATGTAGAGTTACCTGGGAAAAATCTCTAGTTCCCTATGGAGAAGGCCTGGAGGAATATTTACAGCATAATGTTTCTGTCAGTGTGCCTGGGTCCTTTGAAAGTAGACTCAGCTTTATGTTCAAGAATTTCTAGGTCTGTAAACATCAGTCCCAGTGTGGGAATTGATTGTTTGTCACTCTTTGCCTTTTATATTCTCTCTCTCAATATATATATTTATATATAAATACATATTGTATATATATATATATATATATATATATATATATATATAGAGAGAGAGAGAGAGAGAGAGAGAGAATATAAACATTTATTTGAGGAAAAGTTTTTTTTTTTAAAGAAAATATAAATTCTCTGTAAATTATCCTTCCCAGTTTGAAGCTCAATGAAGAGTAGAGAAGATACTACAGCTTGCTGAAAATACCTGTTGAAGGAATGTTCCTCTAAAGAAAGAGGTTTTTGTTTTGTGGCTTTTTCTTAATGGTGTACCAGTCTCACCCCACTTTTGTTTTTGGCTGCAACCAGTGGTATCTCCTGTTTCACTCAGTTCAGTGTTTGACAGGTACCTGTCACAATCTCCACAGTAAGGTTCCTAATATGCTTAAAGTATTTGCTAAATGCTTAAGAAACTTTAGTAAGTGTCCCTACTTCTCTATGACTACATAAAAATTGACCCCAAAGCTTATTGGTTTCAAAAAACGCACACAATATCTCATAATTTCCTGAGTTAAGTATTCAGACAGTTCTTGGCTAGGCAAGTCTTGTGTGCAGTATGGATGAAGGTCACTTCCTGTTATTTCCCCACATGGAGAGCTGCACTTACTCAACAGAGAGGCTTCACTGATATATCAGGTGCCCTGGTGGGAACATATGGAAGGCTGTGTTCAGTTAGAACTGTCAACCAGAGTGCATACAGATGGTCTCTGCAGCTCAGCAACCTCATAGTGATCAGCCACCCATTAACCAAGGTATAAACTGCATGGCCTTTTAGGAGCTACTCACATCATTATGCCTTACATCAGCTACCTTCAGTATAATGAAGCACTCACTAACCTAACTAATTTCAAAGAGAAATACAATGGCCCCTACAACTCAATAAATGAAGAACAAAAGACTTTTGAATCCATGTTTAAAACTACCACAGTGTGCGTTTAGGTCACTTACGTTGACATTTCTCTCACACCCAAAATACGCTCATTTGTTCCTGAGACTCTCACCCTATAGACTTATCCTATTACAGCATCAGGATATTGCTTGAGGACTGGATCTCATATAAAATCATGTCCAAGGTCAGATTAAGCTATTTCTCCTTGGGCTCAGTTCCACTTATTCTGAAGAACTATGAATTTCAGAAATAATGTGTTGCCTTCCCAGAACACACATGAAGAATACTATGATGGAACACCCTAGACTCGTTCATTCAAAAAGGAAGTAAGTATATAGAGACTGGGAGGAGGACAGAAGCGATGAAGAGAAGATGGTTGATGAGTCCCAGGGTATTGCTGAATAGGATGGATAACCAGTAATGTTCTATAACATACTAGGGTAACTGTGGTTGAAAAAAATTAATTAAATATTTCAAAAAGAACTAGCAGAGAGGATTTTAAATCTTCCCATTACAAAGAAGATTATATGTCTGAGTTGACGGCTATGCCTACCACCCTAAGTGTAATGTATGCATTATATGTTACATACATTTAGACATGTGTTGAAATGTCACACTGCACCCCATAAAAATGTATAATTACTATGTACCAATTAAAAATAAAAATGCATTTAAAAGGAAGGGGTAAGTGGGATGCATGTGTCAGTTATTAGTCGAGCAATTCTGATATTTGAGGCATACATATTGTCAGGGGCATGAATAGGGCTCAGTTCTATATCTTATCAGTAATTTTCAACAATTAAAATGCAGGCAGTTTGCAGCTAAGTAACATTCTGGGTCTATTCTATGTACATAAAACTTTGGAGTTTCAAAAGTTTCTCTATTTTTTTTTTTTTGGTGTCCCTATCCCTGTTAGTCAGAGTTGATATATTTTGTTTAAAAGCTTTTGAGATACCTTCTGTATCAATGTCTAAATCAACTCCATTAGTCAAATACTATACACACATACCAAAAAACATCTGTATCTTGGCCAATATAAATGAAAGTATGTTTGGGGAATTGACTTAAATCTTTATGCCATCTCAAGAAAGAATTGTACTCAAAAGAATTTGGGCTCAAACTTGGATCCCCTGAGATTATGCATCACTTATAATGCTAGGAGTGGATAATTTTTTTAACTGTCTGTTTTTTAATTCAGGTTAGACTTTTATTCATTTGATATAGAAGATTTTGTTATGCAGATCAAATAATTTAGTATATTTCCTATCTATTGTACTTCTATGAACATCATGATCAACTAGTCAAACAAACCATTATTTTTGCAGGAGTCAGACAATTCTGACCACTGTTTTGACTCTGTTGTTCATTATGGAAACAATACTCACCTTTTCTTTTGCAATTGAGCACCCATTTTTCTTCTGCCATTCTAGGATCCAATCATTCTGATCGTACTTACATTTTCCTATTAAGTATATGCTGCTTCCACTGTACAGTCTGGTCCACAGAAAAGAGCAATCACAGAGTTCTTCAAAGGTACCAGGGTTACCCTTGAAAATTTACTTCTCACAATATTGGTGAAAGGTATGTCTTCTGGATCTTCTCAGTGTGGTCAAGGTAAACTTTAAATGACAAATACATTCTATTATTCAAATTTCCCAAGCTTTATAATTTTGCCTGTACGTTAAACAAAGGCAAGTCCAGCATTTCCAGCTAACTCACCCTGGGTCACATGTTAGCCAACCAAACTGTTAAAGCCCTTTCTAGCTTCCTGAACTAAATATTAGATAGAAAAATCTCTGTTGTTGAACTCATATCACTGAATTCTACCTGATTCCGTTATATGTTCTTTTATCATTACCCCATACCATTCACAGTCCCCAAGTTCTGTTTGAATAAATTAGAAAACTTGAGTAGTTTTTTCTAAAAAATGTAGCTCACTTCCTCTTTGGTCACAGTTCATACCTCACCTATAGGAGCCTGCTGAAACTTTTTGCTATACAGATCAATAATTTAGCACATTTCCTATCTATTGTACTTCTAGGAACATCATGATCAACTAGTCAAACAAACCATTATATTTGCAGGAGTCAGTCAATTCTAACCATCGTTTTGAATTTGTTGTTCATTATGGTAACAATACTCACCTTTTCTTTGGCAATTGAGCATCCATTTTATACAATACTAGTATACACTATTGTGTGTATAATAGATATGAAAGCAAAGTGAGGTGGAGTATTGATTCTAATGATACTTAGTGTAATCTTATAAGACTTAGTACAGAGAAGTATCAGGGAATGATATTACTATTTCCTCAAACAATGACGATTAATCCTCTAAGACAGGGGTAGAAAATAGGCTACCCTCCTCTTCCTGAGGCTAGAGAGACCACTGTCACTGAGTATGCTGAGGCCATTCATACTAAGTCTAGAGGGACTTCTTCCACTGGTAAAAACACTCCTCAGAATTTAAAGTCTCAATGTCCCAGCTTTATCCAAGTCTTCTGTTGCTTCCATATTACAACTTTCATGATCCTATTCCTTTTCAATTAATGTCTTCAACTTAATAGTAGATGCTCTACAAAGCTGGAAGTTCAATTTGCATTATAATTCAGCCTGTCACAGGATGAGATTCTGCCTTTGATTTGCAACAACCTCAGCCCTAAACTGCAGGAGATAACTTCAGGGCACACATGGAACATTTCAGATAATTTGTGTGGCATTTTAAAAGGGAATTTAAATTCCTGAATTCATCCTTTTATTTCTGCACTTTGTCTAGTGACATTAAAAACAACCAGTTGATCTCATTATATTCATATTTTTCTAAAACATTTGAATATATTATATGCATAGTTATTCAGTTCTGTGAATCTTCTAAGTGGTTGATTAGATATAACCAATTGAGATACTTTGTTTATCTCCTATTATGGTTTGGGTCTGGAATATACTACTAAATGTCAAAACTCCGAAACCATGAGCCAAAATAAATTTTTCCTCCTCTAAGTTGTTCTGACAGGGTATTTTGGCCATAGTGAAAAAAAGCTCATTAATTTAGCTTCATGGCTAAATTAAAGCATGCCCTATTAGCACTCTCTTTACTACTAGAAATAGAGTTGGTATCATTTTAAAATGCAATCAGATTAAAAAGCCAATTTCAGAATCAGATTAAAAAACCAATTCAGAAAAATCCTTAAATTTTTGTTCATCTAGAACAACTTTTGAAATCAAAATTTGTATAAAAAATTCCAAGACCTACATTCAGCATACTGGAAACCCAGGAGAGCCATTGTTCTGAATTTCTGTCTGAGTCCAAAGGCCTTAGAATGAAAAAAAGTTGATATATAATCTTCAATCCAAGTCTAAAGACCTCAGAACCAGGAGATTCAAGTGTGTGAGTTTTAATTTAAACAGTGGCAGGCTTGAGACTCAAGAAGAGCCAGTTTTTCAGTTCAAATTCAACTGCAGGAAGAGACCAATGTCCCAGCTCACAGTCAGGCAGGAGGAGTCCCCTGTTACTCAGCTATTTTCCCCTATTTAGTTCTTTCATTGTTTGAATGAGGCTTACCTATATTAGGGAGGAGAATCTGCTTTATGTAGTTTACCAAGTGAAATGTTAATCTCAGCCAAAAATGTTTTTCAGATATGCATCCAGAATAATGTTTGACCAAATGTCTGTGCACTCCATGCTCAGCTAACATATAAAAGTAATCATTTCACATATATTTAGCCAATTCTTGGTCTTAAGAATGGAATTATTTGCAATCTCTCCTTCTTATTGCTAAACATTTAGGATCCTATTAAAACAACAAAAAATTAATTAACACATGATTGGCCCCAGGGCTGCAAAAGCCCCAGCATATCATTTTGGTTCCAAAGAAAGAACTTGGAGAATTCAATGAAGAGTTTTTTGACATTTTATTATTCATGCACTCCTCAGCAGTGGCAGACCAGGATACAAGGGAGAGCTTCAAGTTGCCTATAACCAGAGGAAATATATATGATAGATTGAATGCCCACTGCACTAGGAAGTTCTTCAGATGTTTTCTGAGTATACTCTTTTACTTTACAACCATAATCACTCTGATTTGATCCTCACCTAAAGGTTGGAGGAAGGGAAGTAGTCAGCTTTCCTTCTCCATTTCCTTCATTATCACATTCTGTGGAGTCCTTCTTATCTCACTGCAAGCTTTCCTAGGCACTTATTAGTGTTTACCCCAACAAGTAAAATGAATGAGGTTAAATTCAACTCATTCATTTTGCTAACTTCTTAATGTCAATTTAAAAAATTGTAGAGTATCTCTTTTTTATTCTAATCAAAACATACAGTTGTAGAAGTACACATATCCTTTGAAATCATTTGGTCCAATTTCTTCCCATTGCAAGGTATTACAAAACAAATCACACTTAAAATAGGTCACATTTTATACAAGTCATGTCCTATATGGTATCATTTTGTATTGATTCATCTGAACATGCCCATTGGAGTTTTACTACTAGCTCTAAAATAATTAGTTTAAATAGCTAGCTCAGAAACGAGACATAGATTGTTCGCACCTTTTTTATTAGTTCTAATCAGTTATCCCTGACAGCAGAAAGCTTTTTTATACATTGTACACAAATGAAGCACAACTTTTAATTTCTCTGGTTGTACACAAAGTAGAGTCAACCATTCATGTCTTTATACATGTACCTAGGGTAATAATGTCCATCTCATTCCCCCATCTTTCTTTTCCAGCCCTATACTCACCCATCTCTCCTCTTGGCCTAATCAAAATTCCTTCATTCTCCCCACCCCAACCCCATTATGGATCAGTATCCACTAATAAGAAAGTACATTTGGTCTTTGGTTTTGGAGGATTGGCTTACTTCACTTAGCATGATATTCTCTAACTCCATTCATTTACCTGCAAATGCCATAATTTAATTCTCTTTTTTTTTTTTGTAGATGGACACAATACCTTTATTTTATGTATGTATTTTTTATATTTTTTTATTTTTTATTTATTTTTTATTATTGGTTGTTCAAAACATTACAAAGCTCTTGACATATCATATTTCATACATTTGATTCAAGTGAGTTATGAACTCCCATTTTTACCCCGTATACAGATTGCAGAATCACATCGGTTACACATCCATGTTTAATGCTGATTAATATTCCATTGTGTATATACTACAGTTTCTTTATTCATTCAGCTATTGAAGGACATGTAAGTTGGTTCCAAAGTTTGGATATTGTAAATTGTGCAGCTATAAACTTTGACATGGCTGTGTCACTGTAGTATGCTGTTTTTAAGTCCTTTGGGAATAGACTGAGAAGAGGGATAGCTGGGTCAAATGGTGATTCCATTCCAAGTTTTCTAAATAATTTCCATACTGCTTTACAGATTGGTTGCAAAAATTTGCAGTCCCACCAGCAATGTATGAGTACTGCTGACATAATTTTGTAGCCATATATGAACTCCAGTCCTTCTACCAAAATCTACTTGTGAAATATGCATTTTGACTTATCCTTGTAAATAAAAGAAATCTCCTTTACAGTGTCTACAGACCTACATTTTCAAATGTACCATTTATTATTCAAATTTTAACCAGTTGTGTTGCTCTTCTTTAGATCTCTCTGAAGTTCAATAATTTAAGCTTGCAAAAGAGACACAGAAGTCTGTGAAGGGAAATGTATGACAAGACAGAACTGCCTTATGTAAAAGTTGTTTCATAGAAATCCAATAAACTTGATATATGTTTGGAAGAACTAGAATACTGATTTTTTTTGTCTGATAAGAATTGTTATGGTTTCCAGTAGAAGGGAATTTAAAATGATAGATTACATTGACTAAATGTAACAAAGATCAATGTATTTATAAGAATGATAATTGATTACTTTGTGTTAGGAAGATGTCTTTACAGTCATCACATTGCCATACAAAGGTTACAAAAATCCCACCATCAAAGTATATTTTCCAACAGAATTAGTAATCAGATGATAAAGATTAGTAAATGAGAACAAAAGATGTTACACTTGAAAGAAAATTTATCCCTGTTACAGAAAATTTAATTATTATAGTTAATTTATTATTATAGATAATTAAGCCATAATAGAGTGGGTTCTGCAAAACACTGGGGTTAGGAAGATATAGTGTCATGTCAATAAAAGCTATACATTCTGGTTTCTAGTTTCTCTTATCTACCTTTTTTCCACCAAATCTTTCTTCAAGTATGTGATGATATGACTGATTATATTATAGCTTCATTCATCTATATTCTAGTTTAGTCTTAGTCCTAATAGTAACTTTTGATCTTCTAATTAGAGTTAGAGGTTTCAAGAGCTATATTTGAAAGTATATTAATAATGTTTTTAAAGTGGGAGTTATGTCTTATTCATCTTTCTACTCAGTATAAGATCAGTATGTGATTCTCAGTGAGTACTCAGTGTAAATACTTTTTCAACAAATATTTCTGAATTAGGTTATATACTACTGCTGACAGGTTCTCAGAAGTAAATTTTATCTCCATTCCTATACATTGATATTAATATCCTTCATTGAACATATTATAGATATGTACTTTGAAAGATTAAATCACATTTCATGGGAGGCCCAGGAGTTTGAAAGTAACCCAGGCAAAAGAGTGAGACCCCCAACTCAAAAACTATATTAATTAAGAAAGTAAAATAAAATACTTTAAAAATCATATTTCGGGCAGGGGCTGTGGCTCAGTAGTTGAGCACTTGCCTCACATGCATGAGGCATTGGGTTCAATCCTCAGCACCACATATAAATAAATTAATTAATTAAATAAAGATATTATGCCCAACCACAAGTAAAATAAAATAAAATAAAATTATGAGCTCATTTGGCATGTGTCTAAAATCAGCTAACAATTTGGAATAATAAACTTCAATTTATATTGCATTATATTGGGAAATGACTTTTAGGGAAAAAAATCCTATAATGTTTAGCTTTAGAGAA
The DNA here is from genome assembly GCF_001458135.2 of Marmota marmota marmota. Classification (NCBI taxonomy): domain Eukaryota; kingdom Metazoa; phylum Chordata; class Mammalia; order Rodentia; family Sciuridae; genus Marmota; species Marmota marmota. Next base: position 7,196,977 of record NW_026000316.1, read on the forward strand.
TTATAAATTACTTGGAAGATGAGGCAAGAGGTTTCTTGAGCCCACTTGGGCAACATAGCTAGATGCTCTTTAAAATAAAAGAAATAACAGTGAGATAAAAAATTAAATCTTTCAGAGACAAAGTGATTCATAAAATGAAAATGTATTCTGGAATATAAAGCCTGAATTATTTAATATTTTTCTATTCCTCCTGAGTTCTCAATGGAATGGAAAAATAAGTCACGATAGGAGGACATAAATCATTTTGTCAAGCGCATATTTATTTTCAATATAGTCCTCTGAAGTACCATCTTATTTTCTTCATTTTTATAGAGCATATGGTTTTCCCAAATAATGTTTTACAAACAATGCAAAACAAAGCAAAATACCTTCTAATAATCATAAAATCTTATATCCACTTTTTGATTTTTAACTGATATACTGATTTATAATTCACACACCTTACATGTGCCCCAAGTACAAAATTTGATACTTTCTGTATATTTAAAGAATTATACCATAATCACTACAATCTAATATTAGAACATTTTCATTATTGTATTAGTGATCACATCACATTTACGTCCTTTCCACCTGTAGGCAAACCCTAATCTGCTTTCTATCTCTGGATTTTCCTTCTTTGGACATTTTTATAAAAGGAATTATAAAATATTTAAGGTCTTGTGGCTCACTACTTCCATTTAATATAACATTTTCAGGTGTCTTCCATGTTGTTGCTTATGTCAGTATTTCATCCCTTCTTATGGATGAATAATAATATTCCATTAGATGGATATACTACATTTTGTTTACTCATTCTGCAGTTGGTAGACATTTGGGTAGTTTCCACTTTTTTGACATTTTTAATAATTCTGCTATTGAACATTCATGTAATCAAGCTTTTTTATTTGTTATATTTAGTTGTGCATGACAGTGGAATGCATTTTGGCATGTCATAAATACATGGAGTACAACTTCTCATTCTTGTGGTTGTACATGATATAGAGTTACACTGGTCATGTATTCAAATATAAACATAGAAAGGTTATTTCTGATTTATTCTACTCTTTCCCATTCTTACCTCCTCCTTTCCCCCCACTTCCCCCCTCCATTCCAAGGAACCTCAAGTCCTTCACACCTCCCTGCCTATTGTGATTCCGCATCTGTATATCAGAGAGAACACTCAGCCTTTGGTTTTGGGGATTGGTTTATTTCACTTAGCATGATGGCCTCCAGTTCTATTCATTTACTGGCAAATACCATAATTTCAGTCTTCTTTATGACTGAGTGTATATATACCATATTTTCTTTACCATTAATCTGTTGAAGGGCACCTAGGTTGGTTCTATAGTTTAGTTATTGTGAATTGAGCTATGAACATTGATCTGGCTGTGTCACTACACTATACTGATTTTAAGTCCTTTGGGTATATTCCAAGGAGTGGGGTAACTGGGCCAAATGGTGATTCTATTCCAAGTTTTCTAAGGACTCTCCATACTTCTTTTCAGAGTGGTTGCATAAATTTGCAGCTGCACCAGCAATGTATCTTTTCCCCCACATCCTCACCAATATTTGTTGTTACTTATATTCTTGATCAATGTCATTCTGAAGTGAGATGAAATCTTGTTGTAGTGTTGTAGTTTTAATGTGCATTTCCTTAATTGCTAGTGTTGGTGAACATTTTTTCATGTATTTATAGATTGATCATATTTCTTCTTCTGTGACATGCCTGTTCAGTTGCTTTGCCCATTTATTAATTGGGTTGTTTTCTTTTTCTAGTGTTAGGTTTTTTGAGTTCTTTATATATCCTGGAGATTAATGCTTTCTCTGAGGTGCAGGTGGCAAAGATTTTCTGTCATTCTGTAGGCTCTCTCGTTATGTTCTCGATTGCTTCCTTTGCTATGAGGAAACTTTTTAGTTTGATACAATCCCATTTATTGATTCTTAATGTAATTAAGATTTTGTGTTGATGCATGTTTTCATTCCTCCTGGATGTGTACATAACTTGAATCCACTTTTAAAGTTATTTAGATTTTCAAAATTAACTAAATACCAAAATAAAATAAAATAATAATTTCTGAAACCACTCCTACTACTTTATACACCTATTATATTTTTATGTGTCTTCTAGAATGGGGATTTGTTATTCCCAGTCTGACAAATATGAAAATGTGTCATATATATTCAAATATGAAAGTCAATCACAATGTTAAAAGAAATTTGGTCAAATACATGATTTGACACATCTATTCATCTGTTTCATCTATTCATTTACTTAATCATGTGATCATTCATTCAACAATTATTGAAGGTCTAATCTGTATTAGAAATGTGCCTGAGACTTCTTTTTTTATTCAGAGATGTATATTGAGTTCAAGCATTACTTATGAGTCAAACAATTATGCACATGAGTTTCACCAAAAGGTATGTTTGGACTAATCTTATTGTGGTAATTCTGTTTTTGGTTTAAGCAATATTGTTAGTGTCATATATATTTTTCCTGTAGCACAGAATTTTTATCTATATTTTAAAATGAGAGACAGGGAGTAGCTGCAAGTACCTATCCATGAAAAAATTGTTTTCATAAATAAATTAATTTGAAGTACATTCATTAGTAGATATATAGGTTTTCTCCCCATTTCACAGCAAAAGAAAAGCCCCAACCTAAACACATTTAGCTTTGAAAGAAGAGCAATTTAGAGGTTAGAGGGAAAAAAAAAAAGCAAAGGTCTCGTTGAAGTATCAAAAACTGTCTCATTTATAAATTCCAATATATCCTGAGATTCACATTTAAAATAGATCTTCTCCCACAACATGCCTCCTTAGTACTAAGGCTCATGAAGACATTAAATATGTTTGTCTTCCTTATTCAAATTCTACTTCCTCGTGTGGTTTCTAATTCATATGTTCCATGTTTTAGCTCAAATATCATCTCCTTGGGTCTTCCTCAGTTTTCTTAAAATAATCTCACTCTCCAACATCCACTATTCTCTGTAATATCCCCTTATTTGTTTCCTTTATAATGTTTCAACAACATAAATTATTGTATTTCCTACCTTGTTTTTTACATCTTTAACTTTTAGCATATAGTCTCCATGTGAGTAGAAATTTATGTTTTATATTTCTAATATCTATTATACTTGGATATAAAATTGATCCATATATATTTGTTAGGGTTTTATATATTATCATATAATATATACAACATAGAATATTATAATATAATAAACATGATATATTACATATTCTTATAAATATACATATATATTATTAATAAATATATGTGTGCATATATAAATATATTTTATTCATTTATTTATTTATTTAGCACTAGGAAAGTGCTCTATCTCTGAGCTATATCCCTAGTGCCCTTAACCAATATTTTTAAAAAACATTACTGCGTCGGCATGGTGATACACACCTGTAATCCCAGTAGTTTGGAAAGCTGAGGCAGGAGTATCATAAGTTTAAAATCAGACTCAGCAAATAAGCAAGATCCAGTTTCAAAATTAAAAATTTCTGAGAATGTGGCTCAGTGGTTATGTGCCCCTTGGTTCAATCCCTGGTACCAAAAATAAAACAAAAACAAACAAATCAAATTTTATATATATATATATATGAACTATAATAGAATATGACTTTTCTAAGATTTGTTACAAGGAGAAATACTGCAAACACTGATGTTGGTTCCAAGACTCCAGTTCTTCAGATTGTATAACACATCTCTCTGATGTATTTTGAATGACTGGATAGTCTGTTATTATGGACACAGTATCTGTGCCCTTAGTTCAGAAGAACTATTTATTTGTCGAAAAGCAATTCCAATTAAGTGTTCTTTCATCTTAACCAAAAATTACTTTACAGAAATATTTTCAATAGCTTGTGAATTAAGATAAAGAATTCAAAATGGTTTGGGAAGCGAATATTTTTCTCTAGTCGCCTTCTCTATTCTTTCTAATCATTTGATTCATGTAGTATGCTAGAATGATACTGACTGGTTGAAAGGTGGAATGGATGTCAATTCCCAAAAGAACCTTAGAATAAACACATGATCCCCATCCATTCCAGTAAAATAAGGACTTGAATTTTAGCAGCCAATAATTTTTAAAAATGTTGTAACATAATTATGTCAGTTTGCAATATGAAAGAGCTGTAAAATTCTAATAGTACATTAATAATGGGAACTGATCTTTGCATCTCAATAGGGTAGATCAATTATATGATACAATTAAATTTAATTCAGGTGAAGAATAGCAATATATTTTCATTAAAATGTAAAAGGTTTTATACTTTCAGTAACTTTTAATCCACTACAATGATATAATATTCATTTGCTCAGACCATGAATGAGAAAATACTTCAGACATTTTGCCAAAAGGAAATAGAGATGAAGCTTTCATTTTAGCCTATAGGTTCATATGATACAATGTGACATTTTTATTTGAGAAGGAAATTTTAGGTACTTAAAAAATTATCAAATGTCACATTGAATCAAATGAAGCAACAAATTTATCTACATACAACCAGTTTGGGTAGGGAAAACCAAGGAATATAGGATACTGTTTACTACTATCTGTTTGTTTTGTTTTTGTTCTGGAATTCAGGGACAATTTAACACTGAGCTACCTGATCAGATCTTCCTTTTTCATTTTTTTTTTTTTTTATTTTGAGACAAGGGCTTGCTAAATTGCTGAAACTGGCCTCAAATCTACAAACTTCATGCGTCAGCCTGCAGAGTCACTGGGATTAAAGGTATGTGCCAGTATGTTCATGTATTCAATTCATTATTTTTTTCAAGAATAATTTATAAAACGATTGGCTATTTACTCATTTGACAAGAAAAAAAAATATTTTTATGCCACAGCACATTGAAAAATGGTAAAGGATATCAGAAAGGAGTTTGATGTAATTCTCTTTTATAGATTATGAAGATAAACGTATAGTATTCATATAATGTATTGCCCCAAATGGGCCTTAATTCCCACTTTTTTTTTTGTATTTCAGGCAAAACTAAGTTCAATTTGTAGTAAGTTCTGCACCATAAGAGATTCAAATAGAAACCAAAATACAGGACCAACTCTTTGGCAAATAACCTCTTTAATGGCATACCTATAAGAAATACTGACTACGTAAAACAATATGTAGGACCAGCAATCAACTGTTCCACGAAGCACAACAATACTTCTATGGGATTTGTGTGGTTTTTGTTCTTATAGGGATTTGTGTGTTTTTTGTTCTTCTATTTTTGTAATTTGTAAATACTTAGTCCTGTGTCAGCTAATTAGCTACAACTTTGATTATATTATCTTATAATTCAGTGTAAAATATGTCCAAATGTTATTACCACTTGTTTCCACTTTAGCAATACCTTTTCAACTGTGGAAATCAATACCATGTAGTATAATTTAATAATTTTATTTATATAAAGGATTACTGTATATAATACACTGAACACTTGACTTTTTAAAAATTTTTGAGTTATAGTTGGACACAACACCTTTATTTTACTTATTTATTTTTATGTGGTGCTGAAGATTGAGCCCAGGGCCTCACACATGCTAGGCAAGCACTCTACCAGTGCACCAGAACCACATCCCTTTATTGACCTTTTATATTGAGTGATTCAAAATGTGAAAATGAAGCATTTTATCTCAGTTATTTTAAAAATTAGGTCAAGGCAATCTTTGACTTTATGTAGAGGCCAATTAAGTATATATATATATATATATATATATATATATATAT
>NW_026000316.1:7205182-7215690 GCF_001458135.2 Marmota marmota marmota
AAAAAAAAAAAAAAAAAAAAAAAGGAAAACACCCTACCAATCAATAAATGGGAAAAGGAACTAAGGAGAAACTTCTCTAAAGAAGGAATACAAATGGTAACAAATTTATTAAAACAATATTCAACATCTGTAGCAATTAGAGAAATGCAAATTAAAACTACATCAAGATTTCATCTCACTCCTGTCACAATGACAATTATCAAGAATACAAGTAATGATAAATGTTGCTGAGGCTGTGGGGAAAAGGGTACACTAATACATTGTTGGTGGGACTGCAAATTTGTGCATCCCCTCTGGAAAGCAGTATAGAGATTTGAAAAAAAAAAATCTTGGAATGGAACTATCATGTGACCCAGTTATCCATAGGAATTAAAATCATCATAGTACAGTGACACAGTCACATTAATGTTTATAACAACAAGATTCACAATAGCTTGGCTATGGAACCAGCCTAGGAGTCCTTTAACAGATAAATGGATAAAGAAAACGTGCTTTATATATACAATGGAGTATTACTCAGCTGTAAAGAAGAATGACTCTATGGGATTTGCCAGTAAATGGATGGAGCTGGAAGCTACCCTGTTAAGTGTAATAAGCCAGTCCCAAAAAGTCAAAGGTTGAATATTTTTTGATATGCAGAAGCTAATCTAAAACAAGGAGAAGGGAGATTTAAAAAAAAGACAAATATAAGAAAGATCAGTGGACTAGATGAATGGGAATGAAGGTAAGGGGGGAATGATAGAATGGGGAAAGACAATGGAATAAATTTGACCTAACTTTCATATGTACATATTATGAATATACCACAGTGAATCTTACCATCATATACATCACAAGATACTAACTTAAAAAATACATGTATATAAGTAAATAGCAGAAAGCTCAGTAGAGTAGAGGGAAGGAACAGATGGTGAGAGGAGGAAAAGGAAAGGGAAAGTATTGGGGACTGAATTAGAACAAATTATATTCCATGCTTTTATAATTATGACAAGTGAGTTCTATTGTCATGCATAACTAAAAAGAACCAATCAAAAATTTAAAAAGATGATGCTATTCAGCCTTTTGCAATACAGAGAAAATTTATTAATGAGGAAGGATGTCAAATAATAAACACTTGATTAACATAAAATTACTTAGTTACTGAGAAATAATAGCTGGCTATAAATTAAACTAAAATGATAGCAAAAATAATTTTAAGGTATATATAGTATATGATGGCAATGGAAATGGTGACATAAGAACTCCAATATTCTACCCTGCCATAAAAGCCATTAAAAAAAACAAAAAAATATCAAAGCCATCAGAATAAACTATTTTAAAATTTGGGAAATTAACTAGAGACATGCATTAACTGAGATGTTTACTTGACAAAAATGGCTGAATCTAGGTTCTAACTGAGCTTACTGTTATTTTAATTTACCTTAGGCTTATCCCTTGCTTCCTAACTTAATAATAGTCTTGAAAATATATATCCATCAACTAAGGAAACAAAAGGAACTTTGGTCAAAAAGAATTACAATAATTACAATAAACCTGCTTTCTATGCTTGCCTTGGGCTTCTCTAATGTTCACACTTTAACATTTGAGGGAGCAGAACTTCTCACCAATAACCAGAGGTATTGTTACTGTTGTTACCCTTGTGACAACATTGCTTCCCCAAATGCTGAAGTATAACACCCAGAGAAGCACGCCAAGGCAAGTTTAAAGTGGAAGGTAGAAGCTTTATTAAAGGACAGCAGAAAAGACTTCTCCCGGAGGAAGAAGGGGACCCAAGAGGTGGAATATGTGAAAGGGCGAATGTGTTCCCCTTTTATAGCTAAGGTCTTCTTTCAGCTTTCCTGCATTCCTGTCCTCTGTTCTGTTATCTTTCAGTGATGGAATGTAGGTGGGAAGGCCCAAAGGGTGGGGCACAGGTGGGCCAAAGGGGTAATCTGGGCAGGAAGGACTTTTGGATTAGCATCTCCTTGTTTGCCAGGAGCTGTTTCATTAACATTTCTTTGGAATAGGCTCTGGGCCTTGGGGACATTAACATTCCAAGAGTTGTTCTGCTTTTCTGGGACTCCATTCTCAACATGGCCTTCACTTTTGATTTTACTTGATATTAGACCGGATTTCCCTAACTACACTAACTACCTACCTTTAAATCTGGCTTCAGTATCAGAACTAATAAAGTAAACTGAACAGACTTACTAATACAGAAAAAAAAGTAATAATATTGAAGGCAAAATTTGCCTTAAAGACAAAGGTGGACATTATATAACTATAAATGGGTAAATCCATTGTCATGTGGTCCGGTTGATTGGGAGAGGAAGAGTTAAGATGCTAGGTGTCACAGTAGCTGATTAAAGCAAAAATGATACAAATGAAAGTAATCACCTTGGTGGGTTCTGTGTCTATAGGAATGTATCCATTTCTTCTAGGTTGTCAAATTTATTGGCATATACATTTTCATAGTAGTCTATTATTATCCTTTATAATTGTATGGTATTAAGTGTAATGTGTATTCTTTTATTTGCAATTTTATTTATTTGAGTTTATCTCTTAGTGAGCCTAGTTAAAGGTTTGTCAATTTTGTTTTTATTTTCAAAAAACAACTTATTTCATTGAAATTTCCTATTGTTATTCTAGTCTCTTTTCATTGATTTCTGCTCTGATCTCTATTACTTCCTTCCTGCTAATGAATTTTGTCTTACTGTGTGCGTCTTTTGCTAGTTTCTTCTGATGTGATAGTAGGTTGCTAATATTTTGATATCTTTCTCCTTTCATAATGTAGGATTTATTGCTATAAACTTCCCTTTGTCTGTATTCCCATAAGTCTGGCATCTTGTGCTTTCATTTTCATTTGTCTTAATACATTTTTTCATTTTCATTTTTATTTCCCCTGATGTTGTTATGAATATGTTTGTGTGTGTATCTGTGTATTTATCTACACACACACACACACACACACACATATTGAGCCAGTATCATTCCTCTTTTATTCTCTTATCATACAATATAAGATGTATTGAGGTTTTATTACTATTTAAGCATTGCTATTTTTACTTCATAGAATTTAATTTTCAGAATATCAAGAAAAGAGTAAACCATTAAATGACTTTACCTCTTCTTCTGAAGAAGATATTAGTGCATTTTCTTTTATACTTAGTAGGATGCTATATCAGGCAGAATTATAACCTTTACTTTGTCTTTATTTGTACATTAAGTAAGGCTTTTGGAAATGTGTGTTAAGTGCCAAATTGAGAATGGTAGCATTATGATGGTTAATTTTGTATGCCAATTTAACTGAGCTAAGATACGTCCAGATAGCTGTTGAATAAGAAGCATTTCAGTAATCTACAATTAAAACCTGCTTCCCACTACATTTTAATTTTTTTCTCTTAGCCTCTCCTCACACCTTATGTTTCCCAGTGGAAATTATATTCCTGCAACAGTCCCGAATTCTCTCTTTATTTTTAGCCTTGGAGCTTTTGAAAATTAAAAGCAATTCTATTTTACTGGAAGTTTCTCATAATTTATAACATCTCTTTGTGTGACAGCTGCTATTATTGAACTTTATATGAGCTTTCTTTCAGAAACATCAGTGTTTAAGAAATCCTTTTACCCTTTTGTATTTCAAAGAATGATTAATACAAAAGACTCCCAGAATTCTGATTATTTCCTTTTCCCAAATGCACACTTACCCTGATAAAGGCCAAAGGTCCTTTTGGGGAAGACTGACAAAAAGACTAACAGTAAATATTTTCTGTAGTATATCAGGGTCCTTACTCAAAGGGATCTGATCTCCCTTTCATTTTAGGTTTTCTGGGCTATAAACTGGCTTAAGCATGGCACCAATTTAGAGACAGTGACTGTCTATTTTATTACTTGAATTAGTATTTCTTTCACTTAATATACAGCTTTTCTACTTATAGAGATCAAGTAAGAATTAAGTCATTTTCCTATCTGTTTGCTTCTAGGCACACTAGCCAGTGACATAGGTTTGCATTAGTCAGACCATTTTGACTGCTGTAGTGGGGAAGATCCTGACTGGAAGGGAAAGGAACAGAATAGAAGTTATGACAGGCCAGGAAGACAGGAGTGGGAATGTGTTTACAGGGGCACTCTGCTTAACACTGTCCTCCTTGCATCTGAGTACTACCATTCAGCCCCTGGCACTCCAGAATTCAATTACTCTTATTGAATTTATGTTTTCCAACTAGGGTTTTCAACTGTGTGTCTGGGATTCTGACTGCAAGTTCGGGCCTGCAGGGAAGAACAAACATGGAGCTCTTCAAAAATGCTTGTGCTCCTCTCACATTTGTTTCTCACAGCCATGGAAAAAGATACATTTTCTTGGCCCTGAGAGGTGAATAGATCTTAAATGGCAATTACATTTTAACATTCCAATATCCATAAATTTATGAATAATTTCCTCTGTATTAAACCAAGGCAGGTCTGGTATTTGCAACTTATTTACTATCAAACTTCTTTTGATCAATTTCAGCCAAATAAGTAGTTACTGCCCTTTCTGATTATCCAAGTTGTAATGTTAAATTCAGAATCTCTGTAGAATGAGCCAGCATGGCTATATACAGTCTAATTCAACTTTATTTTTCTTCCACTACCATCCTCGAATCTTACTGTCTGCTTTCTTACATGTTCCTTGGAATTCTGCTTCTGTAAGTTAGAAAACTCAAGTTGTTATTTGAACTATGATCATTTATTCATTGACCAAATTTTGTGACTCACCTTTAGGGATTTTGGGGGGACTTGTATTTATTCATAACTCTAGAAGAAATGAAGGAGAAGAATCAGCATTTTTTTTTAACCTCATGGGAGACCATTACCATTTCATCAAGCAATGTAATGTTAACATCCTCTTAGGGTGGGTAAAAAATCTAATAGAACTATGGGTGGGGATTTGTTGTCACTGAAGTTGATGATGCCTTTTTTCTGGGAGTTTGAAGGCTAGTTCTTCTGGAGATAGGGAGCCCACTTCTGCTTGGAGTGGGAAGATCTATTACACTGGCAATGAAGATTCATCAAAATTTAGCGGCTTAATATACCAGCTTCATTAGGGTCTTCCCTACAAGCCCCCATTCTAATTTTCACTATCCTGTTTCTTCCAAATCAATTACATCTTATTAACAATAGATACCTCAAGAGGCTGTGCATGCAATTTACATTATAATTCAGTTATTTATAGTGTTAGAGTAGGTACTTAGATATACATGAGCAAGGGAGGTGGGGAAAGGAAATTCAGGCTTTGTCCCTGGGTCTCATCCAAATAGCCATTACACTGTCCAGGCACCTCCTTCTTTCAGTCAGTTCCCTGTAAATATGGAGTAAATGGAATAAGGTCTATGATGGAAAAATTTCCAACCCGATAAAATTGATGCAGGCACTCTAAGCCGCAGGAGGAAAACACAGTAACTAACCGAAATTGCATTATACATGAGGAGGGAGGTTCCCAGACCAAATATAAAAGCTTCCACATGGGAGATCCTAGGCTTTTTCCTCTTTTGGAGGTAGCCTTCTCCATGTTGGGACATATTTCCATCTCACCAAATGAATACTTTATGCCTTTACACTTTTTATAATTGTGCCTCCTGACTGAAATTTTTCTTTTAGGAGGACAAGAACTGAGGGAACCTCATATCAGTAATGTCTTGGTGCCAGTGACTCCAATCCCACCAGGAATACTGTCGGAGTGAAAGATATGCAGGCACCTGGCCAACCTCTCCCTTTGGCTGCCCCTGTAAACACATTCCCACTCTTATCTCCCTGGTCTGTCATACCTGCTATTCTGTTCCTTTCCCTTCCAGCCAGGATCTTCCTCACTACATATTTTTTTCCACTGTTCTTTCTGTCCTTGGATAGATCCCAGGCCCTAGGGTTCTTATTCCCTCTTACTTCTTAACAGTCTCAGAAATGGGGCCAGGCAGCATGGTACAGAAAGGGAGCTAGGAGGGAATACCACCATATTAGACACTGCAGATCCTGGAGACCAGAACACCTCCCATAGCTGAGCAGGGCAAGTGACCATCAGCATGCACCTGGTCAGGGAGACCAGGCCTTCACTCCCATAGCACAATCACTCCTCCTCCTCTGATTCTCTTCCCTAACCCCAGCATCAGGGCTCAGCGGTAAGGATCTGGGGCCAGGGTGACTTACCCAAGTGCACTCTGAGTGGGTACTGTCGTCCAGCCTGTGGGATCAAGGTACCATTTGTCATTCAGGCAGAAGCAAGTTCATTGAGCCACCAGCAATGTCAGATTTATATATACCCAAGACTAGTCTCACCTCACTAACTTGAGATTCCACACTAATTCTCAGCAGTTTTAGATATGCAGCTACAGAATATAGGCACTTCTTTGGGCCACACTTAGAGACTTTTAGGTCATTTATAAGTCACTTGAACTGGGAATTTAAATCCCTGAGCACATCCTTTTTCTTTCACCACTTTGTCCAATGACTTTAGGAGAAACAAACTAACTAGTGTTGTTTTTATTTTTATTTGTAGGAGATGGAGATGGAACCCAGGGCTTCCTGCATGCAAGCCAAGTGCTTCACCACTGAGCTACATCCCAGGCTGTATTTTAGTTTTCAAAAAAGTTTGAAAGATTCACATACAGAGTCACTTAAATCCTTACATTTTATAAGTGGTAGACAAAGAGTATCCAAGGTATATATTTTGTATATCTATCTCTGTACACAGTCCTCATGAACTATCTGTGCTGTCCTTACCACAGGAAATGGTAATTAGCATATTTAAATCTTATTGGATTAAAACTGGTTTACATGTTTCTGGAGGCTGAGAAGTCCCACAATCTATCTTCTGCAAACTAGAGAGCAAGAAAGCCAGTGGTCTAATTCAGTTAGTCCGAAAACCTGAAAATCAGGAAATCTGATGATATAAATCCCAGTCAGAGTCCAAAGGCCCAAGAAGCAGAAGCAAAAATTTTTGAGAACAAGAGAAGGATGCCCCAGATCAAACAGAAAATTTTTTTACTAACTTCATACAATTGCCATTTGATCCCCAAATTGCACATTTGGGCATATGTTTAAAACAATTGAAACTAGGATCTCAAATATTTGTATACCATGTTCATAACATCATTAATCATAATAACCAACTTATAAAAACAATCCATGTGTTCATCAATAGATGACTATATGAAGAAAGTTTGGTATACATGTACAATACAATAATTTCAACCTTGCCAAAGAAGGGGATTCTGACATATACAACAATATGGGTGGACTTCTAAGATATTGTGTTAAGTGAAATAAGCCAGATATAAAAGGACAAATGTTATATAATTCACTTATATGAGGTACCTACTGCACTTAAATTCATGGTCAAAAATTTGAATGATGATTTACAAGGCCTGAAGGAGGAGTTAATGTGGAGTTACTGTTTAATAGTTATGAAGTTTCAAGCTGAGAAGATTAAAAATCTGGGGATGGATAATGGTTGGGAAAGAGTACAAAAGTATATAATGCCATTGCAATTGCACACTTAAAAGCAACTAAAATAGTATGCTACATGCCATATATTATCTTTAAATTTTTAAAATTAAAAATAAAAAAGTCAGTTATAGACTTAAACTCTACTCCATATCATCTTACAATAGCAATTATTTCTGTCATCACTTTGCAATTCCTCTGACTTCTTATAAGGTATAGTTATTTCTTATTATGCATAGACTTTTTTTTTTTTTTTTTTTAAATATTTATTTATTTATTTAGTTTTCGGCAGACACAACATCTTTGTTTGTATGTGGTGCTGAGGATCGAACCCGGGCTGCACGCATGCCAGGCGAGCGCGCTACCACTTGAGCCACATCCCCAGCCCCTATGCATAGACTTTTAAATGCTCACCCAAGCCGGATCCTGTATTCCTCACAGTTTCTTCATTTTTGATTAGTTTCATTTTACTCATAATGAGCCAAAAAGTTTATCACATACCAAGCAACACCTTTTTACAAATGTGCAAACATTCAGATCATCAGTTACTTTTTTTTTGAAAACACTTCCTTCTGGCAGCATTTATTCTCTCTGTACACATTGCTCTCAATACTAGAAAATTTCTATTATACCTGAACTTACTTTGCAATTTCCTATACTATAGTCCCTATCCTGAATTAGAGTTTTCTCTTGGATTATTACTTCACATTTAGAAAGCAGCCTTTTGGTGGAGAGAGTATGTAGGAGATAACTTTTAAATCCTTGGATATATGAATATATGACTATTTCACATGGATGTTTTTAGTTTTTTTCACTTTAACCAAAATATTTTGAAGTTTAACTTAAATTCACTTTCTGTGGGTCCTCAATCATTCCTTGGACTGCATCATCATTAGGTTGTTTAAATGTCTAAACTTGTATCCTTCAGTTCCAGGAAATATTTTTGTATTTCTTAAAATAATAATTTTTTTTCTATTCACTCCTCATAGTGTCTATTATTAGTATGTTAAGATTACCTGAGTCAGCTGGGCATGGTGGCCACACTTGTAATCCCAGAAGCTGAGAAGGCTAAAACAGGAGGATTGCTAGTTGAAGCCATCCTCAGCAACTGTGAGGCACTAAGGAACTCAGCAAGATTCTGTCTCTAAATAAAATACAAAAAATAGTGCTGGGATGTAGCTCAGTGGTTGAGTGTTCCAGAGTTCAATTCCTAGTACACCCCCCTGTGGGGAGCCATTCTGGACAGGAGCTATGTACACACCTTTAAGTCCTGAGGTACTTAAGTAAAGAGGTACTAAACATGTATTGCACTCTACAATACAATTTGGACTTTAACTTAAATTCACTTTCTGTTTTATCTGCTTGGATAAAAGATGCAGCTCCAGTAGTTGGCATCACCCAATGGGGTTGGATTACACCTACTTGTTTGTTGTAACCCTAACCCTTGTCTCATTTGAATGGCTTCTCCCTAATAAAACCCCAGTTCAAGGCATGCTCCTTTCTTGCCTGCCTTGCCCCCCTTGTGGGAACTGTGGCTAAGGAGCAGTCACTGCAACCAAGAATAGATACTTTCTGTGTCTGTGTCTTTATTTAGTCTGCCAAAATTCACCTGGAGTGACCCTGACCGATTTAGTCAGGTGTCATGACAACCCCCTCAGGAAAAAAAGAAAAAAAAAGATTGAGTCAATTCTTTAATTTCTTTATTTTTTCATATTTCTATGCATTTGTTCTTTTATTCTACTTTTGGGAGACATCCTTAATTTTATATTTAAGTTATCCTGTTTCTTTTTTATATGAATTGTCACATTTCAACAAAATTAAGAGCTATTTAATGTCCTTGTTTCTTATTATGCACATCATGTTCTTGTTTTATAGACACAAATTCTAAGTACTCTAAAGTCATTCATTGCAATTATTTTAACTTTTTCTTCTATCTCAAGGAAGATGGCAATAAATTGAACCCTTCTGTTAACACATCGAAAGTTGTATTGCTACAGGGAGCCATTCACCTTTTGTTCTTATGTCCATCACAGAACATTCTCTTTTTATGACTGCTTTTAAGACTAGATTTTCATGGTGGGCTTAAAGGCATCCATTATATTCAACAGAATTAAGAGGTCTGAAAAAAAAATAACTGGTTCAATTTTTGCATCCAAACTCCTAGGGTAAAAACTTTTCCAGCAAACATCTTCACTGATTATTAAGCCAGTATAAAAATTAAAAAAGACCCACAGGCAGGAATGAGGCAATCCAAGGTTGAGCACATATCTAAAATACACATGCAGTTGAATGAAGACAAGAGAGACTGATGGTACCATAATAAATCTTTGGTATTGTTATAATGAAACATGTAAATAAGAGACAAGATGAAAAATGTAATGCAATCATGGTTAGAAAATCGTGTCTACACAAACTTACTAAATGTATACATTTGCTGGGAGCCATTAGCCAAGTAGGTATGACAATTTCCTTGCCAGCGTACCCCATGTTGCTGACATTTTGCAGTGACATTGAATGTAGTTGACCTTGCTCAAGGACCAGGGCGGATTAGGGTGTTCCCGGTTTAACATCGGGTTTAGGGCGTTCCCAGTTTAGGTTCCAGGTTTAAGGTTTAAGATTATTCCTGCTGGGAATAGGGCGTATCCTGCTGCCTAAGTTCCCCTTGAGTTCTCACGGGATTCAGACAGTATATTTTGGGAGACAGAAGCCCAGTGAAGGTGAATTTGGGAGAGAACGTGGATTTGGGCGGAGAACGTGGATTTCCCCAGAACGTGTCTGTATACGGCTGGTGTGAGTTCGGGAATAAAGAGTTGCTGTTTGAATCTACAAGCTGTGTGGTGGCTCGTGATTTTGTGCCCAGCCAGACTGCGGCATTTGGTGGCCCGTGCGGGGAACTTCTGAAGCTTGGAGGTAAGTGAAATTGCTTGCCCCTGAGGAAGAGCGAAAGAATGGGTGACCAATTCAAAAAACAATGTGTTATTGTTTTGATTTATCTTGTTTTTGTTTCAAGCTGCCTATCCCTAGAAATTTCTCAGGCAAACTGGAAAAAATGGTTG
>NW_026000316.1:7222285-7242580 GCF_001458135.2 Marmota marmota marmota
CTAGATACATCAGTCAACCAATAAGAAATCTCCACACTTAATGGCTCACTGGCATTACTTCACAAACCACTCCCCCTGGCATTTTGCCAGGCGCCATCCAGACTTGTTTACAGACTCTAACATTCCCCTGGCAAAATGCCAGGTGTTATTTTGACTTGTTTACAAACTCTAACAGTCAATGTTATTTTTTTCTTTGGGGTAGTAGTACTGGGGATTGAACACAGGTGTATTCCCTCACTAAGATCCATCCCCAGCCCTTTGTCTTTTTTTAAAAATTTTGATTCACGGTCTCCTTCAGTTTCCAAGGGTAGCCTGGAACTTGCAATCCTCCTGTCTCAGCTTCCCAAATCACTAGGATTATAGGTGTGAGCCACCACGCCTGGCCCAAGTTTATTCTTTAAGCTTTTAACCTAGACACAGTTTTATTTAGCTTTATAATTTTCTGAAATAACCCTAGTAAGAGCACAATTACCCTATAAAAACAAATATAACTAGGGCTGGGATATAGTTCAGTTGGTAGAGTGCTTTCCTTGCATGCACAAGGTCCTGGGTTTTATATATATATAATCAGTTGAAGCTAAATCAGTTGAACTGACGACATGATTTCACAACACTAAGTTTCATCCTTTACAAAAGACAGGCATTCATATTTATGACCCAGATTTATCTCTAAGGCTACATTTAAAAATATTTTCCCATGTTTTGCTGTACTTCCCTTTTCTCATTCCTTAAGTCATTTCATTTTCTAATGGAATCAAATCATTCATACACGTGAGTTGCTAATATAGAACAAAGCACACCAAAAAGCATAGATTTAGTATGCTTTGACATCCTAACAGATGGTTCCTAGAAAGCAAACACCTGCAAACCATCTGTACCACAGTGGATCCACGACTGAATGCGAAACTAGGAATAACTAGAGCCAAAATATCTGAACCACAAATTGCCTGGCTGAAGCTGATAGAGCAAAGATCGTAAATATATTTCAACACACATGCCATTTCTGATCATCTGGTCCTGGCTGCCTGGAGTGCTGTGCAGATTAGAAACGTGAAGTGATACCAATTTTAACTAGAAAAGAAAAACATGATTGCGTAAAGAGGGCTATGGAAGTAATGTGAAATGTTGAGAAGCATGCAAAATACTTGCCATTCCTGAACTGGACCGAAGTTAGACATAAAGTTAGAGTCATCACTTATGATCCTATTTGTCTCTGTGTGTGCATGTGTGTTTTCTACAATTTGGAATTTGGGGAAAACTTTTATTTATTTTTTTATTTTATATTGATTCTTCTTGGTCATTGCATACAGATTTAGCTTTGAATCTTTATGTCATATATATATATATATATATATATTTAATGGCAATGAAAAGGTAACCACAAAAGCATCCAGCTGTATATCCTTAAATCCTAGGCCAAATAAGCCAATTTTCATGCAACCATGTGCTGTTTGCTAGTTCTGGGGACTTTTTAAAAAATTCTTTTACCAAGAAATTGCATCTACTAATTATGACCCACTGCTATCCCCTGTGCACAACTTCATAATTAAAGAAGGACTAGATTAGGAAAAGCTAAGATAAATAGTGATACAGAAGGATGAGATGGGATGAAAAAAAGTGAACTCTGGGAATGAGATAGTGGAAAATTTAAGAATAAGGGCCTTTATGGGTAACATTTTGAATAACAAGTGTGTGTTTACATTGTATTACTTTCCAGGGGCCAAGGAAGCAAGGTTTAATTCTCATGTTAAACAAAAAGGAAGAGATGTAGGAAATTATAAACAAAGGTGTAAGTTCAAGGTAAAGTTGCTCTTAACATTTATCTTTGATTCTATATTATTACAAAATTATAGGAAACTTTATGTAATTTTCTGTTTCTTTCAGAGAGTAATAAGATACATTTTCTATAATTCATCCTTATGTGAAGCTGTGCCCCCAAGATACTTGCACAATATGTTTGCACCACACTCGACAATTTAAGACGTCACATTTAATGCCATACTGGTCTATTACTTGATCTGGAAGAATTTGTTTATTATTTCCATTTAGCCAAACTGCTTGGTTTGTTCCAATTATAAGTTTATATTGTTCTATTAGTAAAATAGTGCTTAAATCTTGATATATAATTTCATATGGATTCAAGAATTCACTATTCTTTGAATCTCAAATATTTTTTCCAGTGCAATTTTTTCTATAAATGGTTCTTTTAAGATCTCTTTGCTCTTCTGAAAGTTCATTCTGATGGGTTAATGTGTGAATTTGTTTTTATCTATCTTGGTTGATATGTACAGGGCCTTCTGTATGTGTGGATGCATGTCATTCATTACTTCCAGGAAATTCTCAGTTTTATCTCTTAAAATACATTCATCACTTTTCTATTCTTTCTTTCAAGTACACTTACATAAATAGTGATATATGTGATAGATAGATAGAGTAGATCTACTCAGTGCATCTTTTTCTCAGCCTCTTTCACTCATTTTTTAAAAATGTTTTTGTCTTCACACTGCTTTCTGAACTGTCACTTCTTAAATTCTTTCTTCAGTTTTTTCTAATCTACTGTTAAACCACCATATGTGATATTTATTAATGTTGATGATTTTTTTAAAGAGAGAGAGAATTTTTTAATGTTTATTTTTTTTTGGCGGACATAACATCTTTGTTTGTATGTGGTGCTGAGGATTGAACCCGGGCCGCACGCATGCCAGGTGAGCGCGCTACCGCTTGAGCCACATCCCCAGCCCAGTGTTGATGATTATGTACATTATTTCCTGAAACTTAATCTTGTTTTCCTTTTTGTTGGGGGGGTACCAAGGATTGAACCCAGGAGTACTTCATGACTAAGCCACACCTGCAGCTCTTTTGTCCTTTTTAAAAACATATTTTATTTAGAGACAGGTTTCACTAAATTGCTTAGGACCTTCCTAACTTGCTGAGGCTAGCTCTGAACTTGTGAACCTCAGCATCACAAGCCACTGGAATTACAAGCATGAACCACCATACCTGGCTTGTCTTATTCTTTTTCAAATCTGTCTGGCAGATATTCTAAAGTATCTTGATCCTTAATCACCTTTCAATATTATCTTTAAATTCCTTAAATATTTAATACATTAAAAATATTCTATAACTAATATTGCCAATATATGAAGTATTTAGGAAGATAATTATATTTGTTGCTTTAAAGATTCTTGTTCATATAACCATGTTTTCTTGTATGTGTGGTGTGTTTTGATCTTGAAATAAATGGTTAATTTTAGTCATCAAAATCCTGAGGAAAAAAGACAGCACATTTTAATACAGAAAGGTATATCTGAGTTTACTTTTGCAATTTACCACCTAATGTAAGTATGGAAGCCTCATAAATGAATTTCTAAGACTGAGAATACTGAACATGAAAATATTCTCAATGTAAAATCCAGGCATAGGTGAAATCAGGCTTATTCTTCAAATTATCAGAAAAGACTATTTTGCCTGTTGAAGCAAATGAAAAGACAGGGAGGGAACTTCATCAAATATATTTAGCCTACCCAACCCTCATTTATTGAGGATGTATAAATTTTTGTCCAAAGGGTGTTACCAGTGACAGTCCTGTGAATTAATTAATTAATTAATTAATGTTTTTTCTTTCTCTTTTTCTTTTAATACTCATGTTGTACTTTAATGATAAACATAAACGCTGGGTTGCTAACTGGTTTGGAAGAGAAGACATGTAATCAATTGACTTAAAAGAGTACTTAATGTTCTTCACAACCAGATTATAGGCAGTATATTCTTTTTCCAAAATATACATCTCTGGGTGACAAATAAACAATTTATAGAAGAAAAAAGGAAAAATATTTTCACATTCAGGAAAATGTAATACTATCAATGTGTTTAGACTACAGATTTTATTTTAGAAGTATAAATGATGGAGGTGCAATGTATTTAGCATTTTTAATTTAGGTTTGTGTTATTTAAGTTTAATATTAATTTCATTCTGCGTTTCAGTAAGAATAATACAGATTCTGTATCTGTGGGTCCAGTCAGATATCCAGTAGTACAAATTAGCTTCAAGTTACAATTACTGAACAAAAGAGGTTGAGTTAGTGAAAGAGAGTAGGGGAGAAAGGGGAAAAAGGAAGGAAAAGAATCAAAGAATTGAACTTGCAAGCAGGCTTCTCCCTACCACCTGCAATGCTAACATGCTTCAGAGAGAGACTTAAAGTAGGTAAGAATGAGAAGCCATGGATTGTTCACCTGTTACCAGCACCACTCTTTTCAGCAACATTTAAGCACAGTTTGAAATACTTTTTACAGCAATACCATAACAATAAACCTCCCCCAAAACACCTCTTAAGCCACCTGAAGCTAACACCCAATTAAATTTAACATTGATATAAAATTCAAACAATTAGAAAAAGGAAAAAATAATACCACATATTGCCTCTAAAGTGTGATCCATCTCTGTCTCATATGCATCACCTAGAAGTTGAATGGCTTTTGAATGTAATTTCATTTTTTTAAAAAAATATCTTTCAGTTGTCAATGAACTTTAATTTTATTCACTTATATGCAGTGCTGAGAATCAAACCCAGTGCCTCACACATGCTAGGCAAGTATTCTACCATTGAGCCACAACCCCAGCCCCTGTAATTTCCATTTGTAGTAGTGATCTTGCCACTTCTGGCACAGAGACAGTACAGTAATGCTGAAAAAGTTTCTATGCAGTCCTGTTAGTGTCTTGAAGAACCTAAAAGCTGGGAATAGTAAATCCACAGAAATTCACTCTTGATTTTAAGTGCTTTGAAAGCTGTTTTAAACAAACAAAAAATAACAAAAACAAAAACAAATAAACAAAGAAAAAAAAAAACAGAGCAGGAACCTAAATTCTGAGACTAAATGTAAAAGTCAGATTTGGTGGTTCTCAGTGACAATGGGGAATTTCCAAGAGGTTGGACAGAGAGAAGTGGGGTGGTCAGAGATATTTTTCTTGTTGGCTTTATTGTCTCACTGATTTTCACCTTCCATATCCTGCGACACTTTTTTATTCTGGTCTTCACCATTACCCTGCATGTCTGAAGTCTATAGTGTCAGGTTATTACATAACAATTGCATGATAAGTGTAGAGTCCTTATAGCTTTCTTCACTCAGTGTATCCAGTTCTGCAACTGCATCATCAAAATCTGCTTTTGCCAACTTTCAGTCACTGTCAGGGTAATTAAGAATTTCATAGTAGCATGCGGAAAAATTGAGAGCAAGATCTAAATGAATGGGATGTGTTGGTTGAAGTTCTGTCATTGCAATATCACTAGCAGCTTTATAAGCCACTACACTGTTCTCTGCAGCCACCTTCCTGTCATTTCCTATGGCAAACTCAGCCAGATACCTGTTGTAAGAAATGGTGGAAAAGCTCCATAAACTCAACAAGACAAAACAACCGTTTACCTGTCAGAGATTTTTATTAGCAGGACCGTAGCGGCCAATCGCAGAAGAGAAGGGGTTCAAGGGGGGGGGTGGGCAGAGAAGGGAGAGAGAGAAGGAAAGAGAGGAGAGAGGAGAGAGGAGAGTGAGAGAGAGGAGAGGGGGAGAGTAAGAGAGAGCACAAACAGGGTTTTGATATTTATGGGCTTAACATAGGATGAGGAGGAGCAAGGCGAGTGGGCTGCTACTTCTTCATTGGCTGAGAGTTCCCACCACTTCAGTGATTGAAGGTGTGCCTTTCAAAGTTCGCGCCATTCACAGGGATTGGAGATGATGGTTCTCTCGCCATTCAGTGCATCATGGACCTGAGCTCCTGGAAGGGAAGCACTCCGGGCGCCATCTTTAACAACACCTGTGGGAGTCCCCTTTCATTTCATAATAGAAAACCCTGGACTCCCCAGTGTTAGCTGCTGGAATTTGATGTTTGCCCAGTACATCCAGAATGTTACAACAGATTAACATTAGCTCTGTCGCAACCATTTGCTGATATTCCTGAATCATTTTTTGTGTTCTCCTTCCTTGTTTTCTTCTTTCTGTTCAATGCTGTCGAATATTCTCCAGGGAGCTCTTCTAGCTCCAATCACATTTGTACATGCAACATATAGGAGGTTTCTTTCAACTGTTAGCTCCACATCCATCCCTGCTACTTTCTTCATTGATTCCACCATTTTGTTATATCACTCAGCCTGCTAGGTAAGCTTCGCCTGATATACCAGATCCTCCCCATCATCTAGAGTGGCAGAGGCTCCGGAAGGGTCTGCGAGATGGATAGAAGTGGATAGCGGTTCTGACTCTCTCAGCCTTTCGCTCTGTGTCCCCGCAGCAAAACTGGCGGCGCCTCAATCAGCCTCGTGAATTTCAGTGTTGAATTGTGTTCCTTGGTTCTTGTGTTCTTGCCAGAGAACATTTCAGACAAGAAATGACATATAGCAAAATTTGTTAGGAAAGAAAGCTCTCTCAAAAAGAAGAGAGACAGAAAGTGAGTCATCTCTAAGAGGGGGAGAGCATTAGTATGCCCCCCACCTTCCACCTGGTTCTAATAGGGGTCTTAACAAACTTTCTAGAGAGTCCTGACCAGGTACCACTTTTTAACCTGTGGCTGACAGTAGGAATGCATCAGATTTCTAGATTCTTACTGCACATGGTCTTACCCACAAGTATCCAAGTGAAATCCATAATGGGCGGGGGAGGGGGTGGATTTTACTATTATAACAGCATGCTAAAGATCTAAAGGCAGCTCTCAGTAACTTTGGCCCACACTGACTGGTTCTACTTGGAATTCATTCTTTTACATATTTTATGGTCAGTGGGCTTTGCTTTAACTAACCTGTTTTCCTGGGTCTTGGAATCTTTGATCTGTATTAAGGTTGAAAAAGTTCAATCTTCAGGGTAATTTGTGGTCCTGATACAATAGCCTTAATGATAACGGGTTGTTTGTCAAGGAAGGTAACATCCTATTGACTTAACCCAGAATAAGGCTAGAATGGCCTTAAGTAAATTGACTTTTAAAAGAAAGTGTGGAGGGCCAGAATATGGATCCAGGCTAAAGAATTATCCCCTTAACTTAATGTTTCTACCATTCACGTCTATCTGCTATCTATCAATGGCAACACCAACTTCTGTATTCCAATTTTTTCTGCTTTGCTGATTTGGGGCATATTCCTTTTTTTCTGGCATTGAAGATTTTCTATACTCACTTAATACTTACTAAGATACATATTATAAATCTAATTCCATATGTTATATTTCTAATTCTGTTATTTGTCATGGTTTGACTATTGCTTATATTCATTTTATTTAATCATCTAAAACCTAAAGATTTTTTAGTGCCACAAATGTTTTCAAATACCAGGATCACCATAATACTCCTTTCAGTTTTATATTACCAATATGGGCTAGAAGCAGAGGGGGAGTGTTGGAAATTAGGAAACTGAAGTATTTGTTTCTGTTCAGTTATTAAAATTTAATAATCTTGGAGGACTATTTAAAATTCCAAGATCTTAGTGTTTGTGACTATAAAATGTGATTTACTGTTTTTAAAAGTTTTTGAATTTAACAATTATACTATTACCCCTAAAATAGCTTATATGCAACATCAGCACATTATAAAGAAAAAGCAACTGGGTGTGGTGGTGTATACCTCTAATCCCAGCAGCTTGGGAGGCTGAGGCAGGAGGATGGCTAGTTCAAAGCCAGCCTCAGCAAAAGCAAGGTGCTAAGCAACTCAGTGAGACCCTGTCTCTAAATAAAATACAAAATAGGGCTTGGGATGTGGCTCAATGGTTCAGTGTCCTTGAGTTCAATCCCCAGCACCCTAAATAAATGAATAAAATATAGAAAAAGCAGATTTACTGTGATTAAAGTAGCAATAGAGGAGTTTGGGATCATACCTTCAATCTCCTCCTTCTCATTAACTCTTCAGAGTGGGTGAGGCATATGGATAGTCTCAAATGTATCTTTGCCTAACTATGACTTTGTGAAGCACATATGAAAAACAATTATACTGAATAATATAATTCTGATTTTAGGCTTATACGAAATATAAGTGAAAGTGTTACCGCTGTTGACCGGTGACAAGTCCTTGCTTCCCCAATGTTGAAGAATAACACCAGAGAAGCACGCCGAGGCAAGGTCAGAGTAGAAATTAGAAGTTTATTAAAGGACAGCAGAAAAGACTTCTCCCGGAGGAAGAAGGGGACCCAAGAGGTGGAATCCGTGGAAGTGTGGTTGTCTCCCCTTTTTATAATTTTGGTGATGGAATGTAGGTGGGAAGGCCCGAGGGGTGGGACACAGGTGGGCCAAAGAAGTAACCTGGGCAGGAAGGACTTCATTATCACTTCTCTGGGATGGGCTATCTTCAAATCTGCTGGGGGCTGTTTCCTGGGCTCCATTAACATTTCTTTGAGGTGGACTTTGGCCTAGGGCATTTTCGGGACTTCATTAACATTCCATGAGTTGTCCTGTGTTTCCCGGAATCATTCTCAGCATGGCCTCCATTTTAGATTTCACTCGATATTAGACCCGATTTACCTAACTACACTGACTACCTAACTTTAAATCTGGCTTCAAAAGCTTCCCCTTATTTTTTAGAAGTTTGTTCCTAAATCCATTAGATGTGCCCATCAAAGAAAATATCCATACTGAGGATGGAAAGTAGGCTGAACTGTGATTCTTCAATATAGGATATAATAATATGAAAAAAAAAAGTGAGGATAACAACTATGGTGGAGGGTTGCTTAGTATAGGATGTTAGAGCTTTTGAGTCATCTTCATAAGAGAGTGGCTTTAATAGGTACTTGAGTTTCAGTTGAAAAGAAGAACACTCACTGTGGAGGTGGGGGTTTGTCCTAGAGTCTCACAATCCAAATGAGATGAGGGTGGTTCTAATGTGTTGTTTCTAGCACAGACAGAGGAAACAGGGCTTCCAAGTGTACTGTTGGATGTGTTTAAGTCTGAGTGGGAAAAGGAGAACATTTTTTCTGTGTACCAGACAGGATAATTTTTGATACATTGAGACTAAAAGAAAAAATATATTCAAGAAAATGGAACCAACTTTTTCACTGAATTTAGAGCTAAGTTAATTTTCTGTACAGAGAAAAAGACAAAACTCTTTCCATGTCTTAAACAGCCATGGATTATGATCCCAAGAACCATCTGAAGAGAGTAGTAGCTCCAAAGCAGTGGATGCTAAATAAATTGGCTAGTGTGCTTGATCTTTATTTATCTTCTGGTCCCTAAAAACTAATAGAAAACTTCCTTTCATATTTTTTCCTAAGGAACAGACTTAAGTATGCCCTGACATGAGGTGAAGTATAAAGAACATCTGCATGTAGTATTTCTTTAAGGTTGGTGGCAAAGTCTAAACTGATATAACCTACCTTGCTGCTTTTATGGATGTCATCAGGATTTAAAAGTCCACAGATAATTTATGCCAGATTATGATACTAAGGGTCACTTTGCCGTACATTATATTATATCTGAGGAGGTCGGGTACACATTGTATAAAATAAGAAAGAAATTGTGGGCACAGAAGTGATCCTTCCCCTGGTGACCTATGATGCTCACATCATTCACTACCCTGCTTCCATCATCAAGGTAAATGACACCATTCAGATTAAATGGAAGCCTGGAAAGGATATTAATTTCACCAAATTTTACACTGGTAACCTGCGTATGACTACTGGAAGAACTGGTCTGATCATCAACAAAGGGAGACATCTTAGCTCTTTTAATGACCATGCATTAGGCCACAAAATAAGTCTTAATAAATTTAAGAAAATAAACCACAAATTTTGCCATTTATTTTCTCTTACTACAATGGAATAAAACTATAAATTAATAAGAAAAGAAACCGCAAAAACTGTGAGAATTCATGAAGACTTAACAACATGCTACTAAACAAATAATGGGTCATTAAAGAAATCAAAATGAAATACAACATACACAAACTTATAAGATACAGAAAAAGCAATACTGACATAAATTTATGGCAATAACACCTACATCAAAAAATAAGATTTCAAATATACAACCTAATCAAGCATCTCAAGGACCTAGGAAAGCAAAAGTAAAACAAACTAAAATTAGTCAAAGACATAAATAACAAAGATAATAACAAAAATAAACACTAAAAAAGCAATACAAAAGATCATTAGATGAGGAATTGGTTGTTTGGAAAGATAAACTCTACAAAACTAGCTAGATTAAGAAGAAAGAGAAAAACCCAATAAATAAAATTAGAGATGAAAAAGGAGACATTATAAACTGATATCACAGAAATAAAAGGATCATCAAAGACTGTTACAAACAACTATATGCCAAGAAATTGGAAAACACAGAAGAAATGGGTAATTTGTGGAAATATAAAATCAAAAAACCAAAATTAAACCATAAGGATATGGAAAACCTGAAAACACCAATAAGGGATATTGTGATTGAATCCTTAATAAAAAGTCTCCCAATAAGAGAAGTACAAGAAGAGCCCTTGAGCCCAGGAGTTGGAGATCAGCCTGGGCAACACAAAAAGACTCTATTTCAAAAATAAAAGAAATCAAAAACAAAACACTAAAAAGAAAAAAAATTTTCAACTGGAAGTAATAGTTCATTGTTATATATATGACAGGCTAAGGAGTCCAAAAATAGTGTATGACTTGTAATGTCATTGTGATATATATTGTAGTTGAGATAAATGTTAGTTTCATGTGTCAAAAATGATCAAAAAAGAAACTGTGTGCCCTTTTGTGCCCTTTGAAAATAAGTTGCTCAAATAGAAAACCAAGATAAATAACTCAGTAAACTCTAATAACCAATGATCAAAAGTTATTAATAAATAAATTGGGATTAAAATCTATCACAGATCTTTTATGTTTTGAAATCAGAATCCTTCAGGGATTTTCTTTTTTAAATAAAGTCATAAATGGATAAAACAAAAGAACTGTTATTTCTACAACTGTTCTTTCATGGCATGATGGAAGGAAAACATTAATAAGTGGGGAAATGGTTTCCAATACTAAAACACGACTGCATTTGTCTTATAATTTATATCCTCACATTTCAAGCTCTTTTCATTTAAGCAAAAAACAACAGAATGAAGAAACAGGGCAAGTTTCCATGTTAGCATGTGTCAGATGAGAAAATGGTGAGTGTCCAAATTAAACACTGATTCAAGATATGGCAATCAAACAGGAAAGTCCCAACAGAAACATCATGCTCACTACCCAAGGTTACACTTGTTGGTAAAAATATGAACCTACTTAGCTGTGTGGATACCACCCATATAAGCCACATGTTGTAAAATTGTGTGTTTAATGAAGGTTAGATTGATCTATATGACAAAACCCTATATGACAAAAACTGAAACTTACAGTATACATTGAAGATGTTCATTCTGTTCAATGTTTTCTTAATACAAATATTGTGAGATTACATTTTATTTTTAAGAAGTAAACTAAAATTGTTCATCATTACTTCTATGTAGTTATTTATTCTAGTATGTAGTTATTGTTCATCTAAATGGGCAATTTTATTTACCTGTGATGTTAATTAGATTTTTTTTGGTAAAATTACATATAAATAGTCAAAAATAATGAAAGAATATTTTTATAAATAGGACTTTATTGTAGTTTTTCAGCACAAGGTTTGAACCCTGCAGTGCTTAACCACTGAGCCACATTCCCAGCCATTTTTATTTTAATTTTTTTTTTAATTTTGAGATAGGATCTTGCTAAGTTGCTTAGGGCCTCACTAAGTTGCTGAGGCTTGCAATCCTCCTGCTTCAGCTTTCCAAGTTCCTGGGATTACAGGTGTATCCTACTATGTCTGGCTAAAAAAATATTTTAAATGATGAAAAATTTAAGAAATATTTCATATTTTCATATAAGAGGTCTCCTACCAAGGATAATTTTTGTAGAAAATAGAAAATCAGTTTAAGATAACCATTTATTTATACTTATATTTATTTATTTTGGCAAATATATGTATTTTATTTATAAAAAGAAAAGATTTTTAAATAACCATTTTAGTATCCTTAACTTTTAACTACAAATTTGCTTAACTTGTCATCTGTTTGGAAGGAATAACTTGCTGAAATTTTACAAATATATTTTTCAAATTACACACAGTTGATTCAGTCAATATATATATATAGACATGACTAGAGAATCTATTGGCATCATTAATAGTAGAAACAATTGACTATTTCATAATAAATTAGTGGCAATCGAATTTTATTCCATAATTAACCTAATTCATTATGAAAGAGGCCCTAAAGAACTATGCCAGTTTGCTTGACTTGAAGTAAATCATCAAAAACTAAAGAATTTAATTTCAAGTCTTTCAAAACAGATCTTAGCTGCTGTTTTAAAAAGCAGAGGTACTATCGTCTTTATCTGAATGTCAATTACTGTACTTGCAGTTAAGATATCAAATGTCAAAATTTTTTATGTCTTCATAAGAGTTAATTATTTCTGAGTTTAGTTTCTAGATTTTGTTTAAGGATGTAGAATAAAAGGTTACTGCCCATCAACATTTAATATAATCAAATTGTACATGGGAATTTGGGGGAGAAAAGTAATTATCAGCCATGCAAACAAAATTAAAATAAATTTTGAAGCTTGTATAAAGCTCAAATATTGTTAATGCAAATATTTTATGTAAACTTTTTTTATTTAAAACTAACACAAATAAGTATTTATCATCTTTAAATTTTCATATCTATTCATATAGAAAAAATATTCCTTTCATGGAGAAAATGCTACAGCATATGTTTCAAAGGGCCTCAATATATGCCAGCTAAATAGAAGAAGAAGTAATGAATTCCACAGAAGGGAATAGAAAGCAAATTTGCTCTGAATATTTCCTGATATGTTATGTCAACTTTTGACAGATGTGAATGTTGGCTAATCTGGTAAAGGAAACTTTTCAGAGAAGCTTCAGTTAATTATGCCTATGTGAATTGAAAAGATTGCTGCTGTCTTGATAACCATTCTCCTACTTGGGTATTTCAAAATTGTTGATATCCATGAATGATTCTAAGGAAGCAAGAACAATTTTTGCAATTTTTTTTGAAAATTAATATCAGTTATTTAGAGTCAGATCATGTGTGTAGTCTGAATAATGTCAACAGTGTCAAAATCCAAACTACAGAATTTTGCAAAAAATAGGAAAATGTTGAATATATTGCATCCATTTATTTCACGGAACCAAGATTCATTTGAAGAGGGGCTTTCTTCTCTTGTTTCATTTGGATTGATTTTGAAAATAAAATAAAACTAGATGCATAGCAATCATTTTGGAATTGCTCAGTTTGAAGAATAAATGCAGAAAAAAAGAGAGGCCAGGGCAAAACTAAATAGTATCTAATACATGACCACTATCTAAAGAAAATTTTCTTGGATACATACTTTAGATAGTGGTCATATATTAGACCACATACACACATATATGTAATGTGTATATGCATATATTTATATGCATATATATGTATATACATATATGTGTGTGTAATAAAATGGTCAATTTTACCTAGTAACATTATATAATATTGACATATGAAGAATAATAGTTGCTTCCTTTTCTAGTACTAAAATAAATTAAAGCAAAACATTTTTTCATAGAAAAGACCTATAATGGATATTTTTATTATAACAATATGGAGAAGGATTTATTTGTACATCCTGATTAGCTCTAGAGGTAATTGAAATAAAAATTGGCAACTGGCTATCTGGTTAAAGGCCTATAAAGAAGAGTATTGGAAGATTAGAGAATGGTATTTGGGATAGAAACATGTGAATAGACATATGGGATTGGGTGGAAAGTGTGATGACTTATATAATACATAGTAACATCTACCATGAAGGAAGTACTGAAAAACTGAGTACATCAAATTCTTGACCAATTGATATTCATCAGCTTTTATCACTGGTTACCCTAAAGCAAGCACAATGAGCATATGAATGGAATGGAGTGGCCATTAGGCAGATATGGTGGATTATGTGTATTTGAAAATATCAACTCTCAATTGTGAAATCTGATTTAGCTACTGCTGCCTCTGAATGCTCCACCTATCAGCCACAGAGATCAATGGTGAGTCCACCATATTACACTGTCCTTCAAGGAGACCAACCACTCACCTGATGGCAAGTTGACTAATTCAAGCCCCCCCTATCCTGGAAAGGACAGAGATCAGTCATCATGGGGATGAACATATTTTCTGGGTATGGGTCTATCTTCTTTATCTGCAAAGCAACAGCCAGAACCACTATCTAGGAAGCCTCATTCATAGCAATGGAATCCCACATAGCTTAATATCCTACCAAGGAACCTAGTTTACAGTTTAAAAGTGTGTTCATGAACATGAAATCTATGGGTAATTAATTATTTCATACTGTATCACTCAGAAACAACCCACATGGCAAAGTACCGAAAAGGTTTCCAGAGCATAGTTGAAGCACTAGCTTAGAAAGGAAGACTCTGAGAAGATGTGGCATTGAATAAGAGACCTCTATATGATGCTGTGTCCTTGGTAGGAAAAAAAATTAATTCTGAGAACCAAGAAGTGGCAGGAGAATTGAGCCTTCATTATTTATATCAGTGATGCACTGGAGGATTTTGTGCTTCTTCAACCTGGAAACTCCAGGCTACTCAAGGTTAGTGGTCCTGGTTCAGGTACCATGACAAGAATCTCATTGAAACACAAGCTACAGCTGAACCAAGGCACTTTGGACTCTGAGTCTAGTAACAATATGAAAAATAAAAGGCATTGAAGTAACAAGGAGGAACATATGTGGAACCCAGAAGATCCATCTGGTGGCTTTCAGTGCTTCCTTATTCCATTGTAACTATAACTGGACAGTTATAGTCTCTAAGTCTGAGAGGAGTATGATTACCAATGATTAAAAACTCTAAGCAGTGAAGGTTTGGATCCATTACCAGATGAGCCACCAAAATCTACTAAAGTCATAGCTGAAAGTGAAGGATATTTATACTACACAATGGAGGAAAAGAAGGAAGATGAAGTATATCAGCTGTGGCTCCAAGACCAACTATGGTTACAGTGGTTGTAGTTCATCCCATTAATATATGTCTCTAATTCTCTCCCAAAGAAGGCAGGTCCACAGGAACTATGGAGAAACTATTTCTTCAACCTGCACGGAAAAATATCAGTGTACCATAAAGTGTGGCATTTGGAAGTAATGAAAATACCATTAAGATCCCCTGATATGGGAGCATATTAGAAAA
Organism: Marmota marmota marmota; assembly: GCF_001458135.2. Lineage (NCBI taxonomy): Eukaryota > Metazoa > Chordata > Mammalia > Rodentia > Sciuridae > Marmota > Marmota marmota. Next base: position 7,237,481 of record NW_026000316.1, read on the forward strand.
AGGACCCTAGATACTGCAGCATCAAATCTACCATTGTGTTTACACCAAGGCCCATATTTCCCATGGGCTACTTCTAGCCACTGACCAAGCATGGAGAGATTACTGGGGTACTAAGGTAGGATCATTTCCTCCAGTATATGAGACTTCTCTAACAGGGAATTTGGGTATAAGACTCTGCAGATTTGGTGAAACATTCTTTGAAGACTTACTATACAATCTTCCTTCCTTTCCACTATTATTATAGAGATATCAGAAATTCATTAATTATGAACACTCTTGATCTCTCCACTTTTTCTTGTTATCTCTTCTAATAAATGTCTTGAAAATCTAATCCTGGTTTGGCATCTGCTTCTCAGCTGATCCAGATTCTCATAATTTTTTTATCATTAATATTTTTTTCATCATGAAAAAACACAAAACTTCAGATTTTTAATATTCAGTTGAAGTTAAGCAGTAAATAACATAACTAATAAAAGAAGAATTTTTCTCTCTACTACTGACAATCAGTTCTCATTCAAATTTTCTTTTTGGCTTTTAGTGACTAGATAAAAATAAATTTTCTTTCTGGAACACAGAAATAGATAACAACTTTAGTTAAATTATTCGGATAATTACTTAATATCCAAATTGAGGTCATTGTTGTTAAGTTCAGGATAAATTGTATCAGTACTCAGAGTTTAAGTTTCCATTTACCCACTTGGCCTGCTTTCTAGGGTTTGAGTATATTTTACAAGGGGGACTGTCACGGTAAATAATTGTGCAATTTTGAAAATAAACTAATTGTCCCTTATTATCTATTCACAACTTTTTTCAATGACCCTGGTTTTTAGTGGAGCATATGTCTATTCTGAATATGTATGGCTTCCTTTTCAGGCATTTGTAAGGCAAAGAACTAGAGCAAATATGTTTTCAAATTATGAATAGTCATCAAAAGGAAAGAGTATACCTATCTATTATGTAGTGAAAGTTTGTGTGGCCTCCCAAATCCATAGAGTGAATTCCTAATCCCTAATGTGTGATGTCCAAAGGAGAAGCTAATTAGATTTAGATGAGGTCATGAAGGTGAAGCCCCTCATTATGATAACAATGTTATTATGAAAGGATTCCACCCTCATGACCTAAAGGTTATCTTTAAATACCATCACACTGGAATTAGAACTTAAACATATGAATAGAACTAAAGTAGGACATAAACATTCTGTCTACAGCAGAGGTCATATATCTAATGACTTGCTGAAGTTACAGCATTAATCCTGTATTCCTACCACTACATTTATTTGAAAGAAAATTAAAACTTTTGACATGCTGTCATTCTCAGCCAAACACAGTGTAAACTAACAAAAGTATCAAAGCATTGTTATTGCAATCATCATGTTAAGTGTTTTAAAATACATGATCTCATTTTACTTCCAAAATGGTTATTTTACCTGGGTGCTACTATAAGCTTAATTTTACACATGAAGACACTGAGACTTAAAGAAGTCAACATAAGTGTCTAAAGCCACACTTCTAGTAACTATATGTGCCAGAGTTCAAATGCAGATAAGAAGCTGGGCATGATGACACATGCTTGTATTCCCAACAGCTTTGAAAGGCTGAGGCAGGACTGTAAGTTCAAGGCCAGCCTCAGCAACTTAGCCGACCTTGTCTCAAAATAAAATAAATAAAATAAAAATTACTGGGGATGTAGATGAAGTAAAGCACTTCTGGGTTAAATCCGTGGTATGTATGAATCAATCAATCAATAAATAAATAGATAGATAAAAAATTGCTGATTAGACAAATGGAACACTGTCCATAATTCTCTAATAAATCAGTAACAGAGGAAAGTGATTATAAACATAGTTACTTAATCTGTTGATCTACCGAGACAAAATTCCTAGTGGATGCACTCTCCTATAAATTCCTTATATTGGTGTAGGAAACTGAAAAGCTTTTATTCCTACTTGGTTGAAGTACAAGTAAGGGAACCAGTAATAGAATACTAGAGAATACCATGCTTATCCAACTCAGTGTAAAGATACGTTGCAGGAAATTTGACCACTCTTTTATTCTTTCAGCACACCAATTTCTTGCACAGCATGGAATTCTGTATTACTTTAATCTAATTCTAGAGCTCTGGCTTAATGATATTTCTTATATATCATTCAATTCTGTGTCATAATAATCCTGCTCAATGAGCATTACCATCTCTTTTACTGAAAATTTTTGGTATTAGTATACATATTAACTGACAAAGTCAATAAAGATATAAGGATTACATAATAATGAAAGGAACAATTTCTTAGAAATTGAAAAGGACAGAAATTCCAGCTTTGTAAAAAGCTGATCTTATAGAAGTAGAATAAGATAGTTGTTACCAGAGCTTGACAACAGGGAGGTGATGGAGAGAGGATGGTTAAAGGGTATGGGATACTGTTGGATAGGAAGAATAATTTTGAATGTTCTACAGCACAGAAGGATAACTATGAGTTGACAACAATTATTTATTCTACACCTTGATTTTATCCTGTGTGACACTGAGCAGCAAACCCAGAGACATCAGGTCCAGATTTCTGACATACAAGTTTAGGAGATAATTAGTATCTATTGTATTAAGCCCTTAATTTTGCAATAACTTGTTATTCAGTAATGAAAACTAATGTTTAATTAACTATACATTCCAAAATGGCTAGAGAGAATTTTTTAAATTTTGCCAGGACAAATGTCTGAGGTACTATATATGCCAATTACCCTCATCTGATAAAGAAAATTTGCATATTATATATTATAATATTATACCATACCATATATTGTAATATAACATATGTTGTAATATTACACCATACCACATAAATATCTACAACTATTATGTGCTATTAAAAACTAAAAATAGCCAGGCATAGTGGCACATGCCTATAATCCTAGCAGACATCTCAGGAGGCTGAGGCAGAGGGATCCAAGTTCAAGGCCAGCCTCAGCAACTTAACAAGGCCCTAATCACCTTTGTGAGACCCTGTCTCAAAATAAAACACGTTTTTAAAAATGGCTGCGGGTGCAGTTCAGTGGTTGAGTGTCCTGGGTGCCAAAATTTTTTTTAATTATATATATATATATATGTCACACACACACACACATATATGTAAACTATATTTATTTTATTTTATTTTTTTTTTAAATTTTAATATTTATTTTTTAGTATTTGGCGGACACAACATCTTTGTTTGTATGTGGTGCTGAGGATCGAACCCGGGCCGCACGCATGCCAGGTGAGCGTGCTACCGCTTGAGCCACATCCCCAGCCCTATATTTATGTATATATAATATATAATACAAAATATATGTATATAAATTCAAACCTTCTTAATAATCATGTGACTTAAAATTCCTTAGCTTTAAAGAGGAATTATATTAGTTTTCTATTGGTGAATAGCAAATTACTACAAACTTAAGGGCTGAAATCAACTGACATTTATTATGTTCTACTCCAGTATGTCAGAAGTCTGAGCCTGATGCCTCTGGGCTTGTTGTTAAGTGCCAAAAAAGGATAAAATCATGGTGTAGAATGAGATGCATTCTCATCTGAAGTTCACAAGCCTTTTTCAAACTCAAGCAGGTCACGGGCATAATTTGGTCACTTGACATTGAAAATGGAGGTCCCTGATTCTTACAGATTGTCAACTGGGAACCAATCTCAGCTCATACAGTTCCCAGATCTGCTTTTGTAAAGTGGCTCAGATTGGTTTTTGAAGTCTGAGAGGAGAGCAACTTTCTGAACTCTTGTTTAAAAAAAAAATTTATACAATTTATTAGCAACATATTGATTGTACAAATTAGTGGGCTTCATTGTGACATTTCCAAACATGCATTTAACATGTTTTAATTGTATCCATACTCCTTTAATGCATACAAGTTAATTAATATAGTACTTGGCACTTTCAAAATTGTTAGAAAGCTATTATAGAAAACTAATAAGTTAGAAAACTAATAAATTAGAGCTATTATAACTATTTTGTCAATTTTTTTCCTGTCCTAGTAAAGATGCTTTCAAATCATTGCTACTATTCGAATGAAATTTATTTGTATGATTCAGAGCTTTGAAATGCTTTCTCACCTTGAATATTTTGGATAATTCTTATTTCAGTTGTGCAAACAGATGCAAAAATCTTATTTTAAATTTAAATATTCTAAGTAAAACGTATGTTTAGAATTTGCAAGAAAATGCCTTAGAGATGCATATATTGTATGTCTATTATATCAAGACAATAGCACTGAGTTAATGGGGTTCACCAAGATATTACATAACATTCTTATTCAACATACATTAGCTTTCCTTTACTCATTGTTTATATAAAATTTTAAATTAATTAGTAGACTTTACAGCAGTTATATGTTAATAGAAAATGACCAAAAAGAATAGTTCCCATATAACCCATCATTCCTTCAGTTTCCTGTTATTAACATCTGGCATTAGTGTTTTGCATATATTACAATTAATCAGCCAATATTGATACATTATAATAAAACTCATAATTTATATTATAATTTAAAATTTGTGTTTTACATCCTATGGGGTTTTCAAAGTATAGAATAAGACGTACTCACCAGGTATAGTATCACATAGAATAGTTTCACTGCCCAAAGTATCCCTCCTATTCTACTTGTTTATCTCTCCATTCTTCTGCCTAATCCATAGCAATGATTGATCTTTCTACTGTTTCCATAGTTTTGTTTTTTCCCCAAAGTGTAACATAGTTGTAATCACATAACATGTAGCCTTTTCATATTGACTTCTTTCATTTAACAGTAAGCATTCAACTTTTCCCACATCTTTTCATTGTTTTTTTTTTTTGGCAACCAATATAAATTTATTGAAGTAGATGATTTTTTTAAAAAATTTTTTATTGTTGGTTGTTCAAAACATTACATGTTTCTTGATATATCATATTTCACACTTTGATTCAAGTGGGTTATGAACTCCCATTTTTACCCCATATACAGATTGCAGAATCACATCAGTTACACATCCATTGATTTACATATTGCCATACTAGTGTCTGTTGTGTTCTGCTGCCTTTCCTATCCTCTACTATCCCCCCTCCCCTCCCCTCCCCTCCCCTC
>NW_026000316.1:7244934-7264097 GCF_001458135.2 Marmota marmota marmota
ATATATGTGTGTGTGTGTGTGTGTATATATATATATATATATATATATATATATATATATATATATATTCCCCCTATGGGTGGGTTTGCTTCTTGGCTCTTTACTCTGTTCCATTAGTCTATGTGTCTGTTTTTATGCCACTGGCATACTGTTTTGATTACTACAACATTTTAGTATATTTTAAAGTCAGGTATTGTAATGATTTCTGCTTTTTTTTTTCTTTTCCAAAATGGCTTGGGCTCTTCATTTTTTGGTTTGTTTGTTTTGTAATTCCATACAAACTTTAAAATTATTTTTTCTAGTTTCTGAAATATTGGTAAGGATTGCATTCAGTCTATAGATTGATTTGGGTAATATTGACAAAAGCAATGGGACCGACTGACCATAGTGAAACGTCCCAAACTGAGTCAAAATAAACCTTTTATTTTTATATATCTATCTCAAGTATTTTGTTATAACAACAGAAGGTTGATTAATGTAGTAGCCAAGGGAGTGCCCTCATCAACAGTACCCCCACATTGGGAAGCTTGGCATGGAAAAAGTTTTCATATACTGGGTATAGGACAAAACAATAAGCATTGGACTTGTCTTGGTACTCAGTGCTGCCCTGGCAAAACCTAATGGTGTAATATAGTTTTTATAAAAGCAGTCTCTATCCAAATTTGAGGCTCTTGTTAGAGACAGCTTAATGTCCTTTCATGAGCAGGGAACCTAATAGTAAGTCCGTAACCTCAACCCTCTCCCTAATCAAGTTCTGACACTCTGGCCCACGATACATCTTGCATAATTGCCCTAGGACCAAGTTCTAGATGACCAGGGACAGACCCAATGTTCCTTATTCCACTATTTTTTTTTTCAAATTTACCAATCCTAAACCTGCTTACACTGCCTTGCCCATTTCTTCTGATAGAAGTTATAATAAATTCACAGGCCACAATCTCCCCCAGCCCCTACTTCCATTTAGTAAAGGACTCTAGTGATTCCCCTGAGTAGACTTACTTGATATGTCCTCCCTAGAGACCTGTGAGTATAAGAAAATATAAAATCCTTTTCAGTTTCTCACTCTTTACCTGTATCTGGCTTTACCATACCTCCCTTAAGAAAGTATGGTGAAAATAAGAGGTTTATTTAATTTATTGATCTTTTCAAATAAGTAGCTTTTGGTTCTGTTGTATTGCTCTACTGATTTCCTATTTTAAATTTCATTAATTTTGGAGGGAGAGGTAGATTGAACCCAGGGGATGATTTATCACTGAGCTAGACCCTGAGTCTTTTTATATTTTATTTTGAGACAGGGTCTTTCTAAGTTACTGAGACTCTCACTGAGTTGCTAAGGCTGGCCTCAACTTTTAGTCCTGCCTCAGCCTCTCGAGTCACTGAGATTACATTCATGCACCACTGTGCTCGGTCAATTGCATTGATTTGTACTGTAATTTTTTATAATTTCTTTTTTTCCTACTCATTTTAAAAGCAATTCACTCTTATTTTTCTAGGTATAAGCCTAGATCATTTATTTCAGATCTGTTTGTTTTACTATTGTGTTCATTCAATACCACAAACTTCTACCCAGGAGATTTTTGTTGTATCCCACAAAAGCTGATATATTTTCATTTCATTTAGTTCAACTTATTTTTAAATTTCTCTTCTAGTTTCTTTGACTCTTCAGTTTTTCATTATCCTCATATAGATATTTTGTATATTTTGTCACATTATCTTTTTTTATTTGAAGTGATATTAATGAATATCATTGTGTTTTTAATTTAAAATTTCACTTGTTCTTTGCTGGTATATAGAAAATGTTTGATATTACTGTATTATTATTGTACACAGAAACTCTGGTATATTATATATTTGTTTTTGTTTATTCTTTTGGATTTTCTACATAGATTATCTCATCATCTGTAAACAGTTTACTTATTGCATCCCCATGTGTAGATTTCTATTTCCTGTCCTTGTACTATACATTATCTAGGATTCTAGTATAGTGGTGAAAAGTAATGGTGAAAGGGAATACATTTACTGTTCATGATTTTATTTGGAAAGCTTTATATTTTTCAATTATTATTTTTAACTCATGCTGAAGATTTTCTGCAGGGGTATAATAACTTTCTTAGAGAAGATTAAATATTTAAAGATAAAAATACAATTTCCTACCCTTTATGTTTGAACAAACTACAATATTAATTTGGAGAATTAATATAAGCCTTATCTTACCTGTATTCAAAGTGAAATGTGTCTTTAAAAATCACACTTGTTGGCAGTTACTTCAAAAATGATTTATTACATATTTCAAGACTATATTACAAACTATCCAATAAATGATTTACATATGAGCATCAAAATATTACATAAAAATGAATAGCTTATCTATTCACTGAACCAACTTTTACTATTTATGTTTCACTTTATTTCTGGAACATTTCATTTTTGTCTATAAAATAACCAAATTTTTAGTTTTAAGCGACTTGTACATCAGCTTCTCAAATAGCATCCTCTAAATTGCCCAGAGTTGATCCAATTACTTCAATAAGTGTTTCTCATATACTTATCTTACCATAGCAAGCCACTAGAAAATTCACTACTAAATTCTTAGCCTCCCACTACAAATCTAAGGTTTACCATCATTCTGCTTTCCATGAGATTTCCCCATTATATAACACATTTCTTCTGCATTATTCAAATTAATGTAGTGATATATTAAAAGTTTTGTTTCATAATAGCTATGCATATAATGCAATTCTTCTACTACCATTTTCCAAGTTATTTCTTTCTACTAATTTAAAATTATTATCAAACATTATATTAAAATCACAAAAAATGCCAGAGTGAGGAAATATATTATTTATAATTACCTCTCCAATACAGTTTATTTTTATATGCATTGCATATGCTAAAACATCCAACATTTTTTATAAATAAAAACAAATACAAATGAGCCCCAAAAGGCATAGGACATTAAAAGGATAAGTTACAACATCTATATTAAGACTTCTTCAAAAAGGAGGGAAGTTTGAGAAATATTATTTTAGATAGCTTTGTGTCTCTGTGACCAAAAGACCTGATAAGAACAACTGGAGGAGAAAAAAATTGATTTGGAGCTCATTGTTTCAGGGATTTGGTCCATGGTCAGTGGACTCCTTAACTCTGGGTCCAAGGTAAGGCAGAACATTATGGTGGTAGGGTGTGGTTTGAAAAAGCAGCAGAAGACATGGGAACCAGGAAGCAGAAAGAGAAATCTACTTACCAGGAACAAAATATAAACTTTGAAGGTACATCCCCAGTGACCTACTTTTTCCACCCACATCCTACCTTCCTACAATTACTACTCAGTTAATTCATATCAGTGGATTAATCTATTGATCACATTAAACCTCTCATAATCTAAACATTCCATCTCTGAAAACTTGCATTGTCTCACACATGCGCTTTTGGGGGACAACTTATATCCAAATACTAACAAACACATATATCCCTGGAAACTCATATGTTTTTGAGGTATAAGGGTGAATGCTGACAAGGTCCATTGCACTCTAGTTGAAATATAAGGGAAGAGAGATGACTCAAATTAATAAATATTTTTATGAAAGCACACAGAAATCAGTGTAAAAACATGTAGGAGGTATGCTTATTTCTGCTTATAAAATTGACAAGATTTCACAGATGAGAGAACAACTTATTGATCAATTATCCGTTCTCAGACATGTGTATTCAACCACCTACTCAACATCTCTACTTAAATTTACAATAAGCATACAAAAAAAAAAAACTTCAACATATTTCAAACTGATCTCCTAAGTCCTGCACAAAATCTTGTGTTCTCCACACATATATGCCCCGATCTCAATCTTACAGACTCAAACCAGTGAATTACCCTTAATTCATTTTTATCACTCAGCCCCAGATACAACCTGTTAGGAAGTTTTGCCACCTTTATCTCCCAAATATATCACCAATCCATCATGTTTCTTTCCACATCTATCCCCATCACTGTATTTCAGAGAACATCATCTGTCAAATGAATTACTGAATAGTCTCCAAGTGGATTTTCCACTTCACTTCCACACTTAACCACCAACAATCTCCTCTCCACAAAGAAGATATTATCTATGACATAAACTAAGCTACTATGACAAAGGTACTTCAATTTGCAATGGTTTAAACACAATATGCCTCTATTTATGTTTATAATTCATAGGAAGGCAGTTGAAAGTTTATATTGTAGCTTTTCCATTCTCAATAGTTAGCTTCTATTTCTTAGTTTAAAAGCGTATATCCATGTTTCATTATCTGTCAGTCATGTGGAAGAAAGGAAAAGCCCAGAAAAGTAAATATCCAACCCTTTTAAGAGGAACTACAAGTAATTTACATCCCTTCTCTTCCACTGGCCTGGATCAACATAAATGCAAAAATCCTCAACAAAATACCAACAAACAAAATTCAACACTACATAAAAAGATCATATGTGATCCAGGTGTGGTGGTGCCCACCTATAAACCCAGTGCCTCTGGAGGCAGACGCAGGAGGATAGTGAGTTCACAGCCAACCTTAGTAATTAAGCAAGGTGCTAAGTAACTCAGTGAGACCCTAATAAAATACAAAAATAGGGATTGGGATGTAACTCAGTTATTGAGTGTCCCTGAGTTCAATACCTGGTACCCTATCCCCCCAAAAAAGATCATATGCCATGATAAGGTGAGATTTATCGTTTAAATGCAAAAATGGTTCAACAAACCCAAATGAATAAATATAATACACTACATTAATAGAATGAAGGATCAAAATTTTATGATACAGAAAAAGCATTCTACAAAATTTGACATTGTTTTATGATAAAAGTTCCCAAAAATTAGGTATAGAAAATACCTTAACATAGTAAAGCTTATAGGTGATAACCCTAGAGCTAATGCCATAGTCAATGATGAAAGGCTGAAAGCTTGTCTTTTAAGATCTGAAGGAAGACAAGGTTTTCCACTTTAATCATTTCTATTTTATATAGTTTTGGCAGTGCTACCTGAAGAAATGGGAAATAAATAAATAAATAAATTAAATGTATACAAATCTGGAAGAAGTTAAATTATCTGTTTGTAAATAATATGATCTTACATATAGAAAACCATGAAATCTCCACCAAAAAACAACAATAAATAAAGACTACAACTAATGTACAAATTCTGTAAATTTGTATGACAAAAAATTAACATACAAAACTCTATCAACCACTCTGTTTCTCCCAGATCATTGGTTTCTCTTAAGCAGTTGCATTTACTAATAGTTTCTGTTCTTTATTATGACAGCATATCAATGTGCAACAAGGCATACGTAGCACTGACTCGACTACATGCTTTTATGATTTCAATTCCTTCTCTTAACTTCATTCCCTAAATTTTTAATTTCTAGATTCTCCATAGAAACAAAAATTTCATTCATTTTGCCCTCATTTGAACAATTTAAACTGATAACTGAAATTCACCATTTGGATTACCAGGTCAAATGAGGAAGAGAGATACAATTGGAGAATCATGTACTGTACTGCCTGAACAAGGATAGCAAGCACTAAGAAAACATATCACATATGCTCTCTCACATCTAACAAATGAATTAAAGCCATTTAAATTGGTGAGTCAAGTGATCATTGTTGAGAAGAAACTTTTTAGTTTGATTCCATCCCATTTATTGATTCTTGGTTTTACTTCCTGCGCTATAGAAGTCTTATTAAGGAAGTTGGGGCCTAATCCTACATGATGAAAATTAAGGCCTACTTTTTCTTCTATTAGATGCAGAGTCTCTGGTTTAATTCCTCGGTCCTTTATCCACTTTGAGTTGAGTTTTGTGCATGGTGAGAGATAGGGGTTTAATTTTATTTTGACGCATATGAATTTCCAGTTTTCCCAGCACCATTTGTTGAAGAGGCTATCTTTTCTCCAATGCATGTTTTTGAAACCTTTGTCTAATATAAGATAATTGTAATTTTCTGGGTTAGTCTCTGTATCCTCTCTTCTTCTCAGCAAAAGAAACAATCTGTGAGGTGAATAGAGAGCCTACATCCTGGGAAAGAATTTTTACCCCTCACACATCAGATAGAGCACTAATCTCTTTGGTATATAAATAACTCAAAAAGCTAAGCACCAAAAAAAAAAAAAAAAAAACCCAATCAATAAATGGGCCCAGGATATGAACAGACACTTCTCAAAAGAGGATATACAATCAGTCAACAAATATATGAAAAAATGTTCATCATCACTAGCAATCAAAGAAATGCAAATCAAAACGACTCTGATATATCATCTCACTCCAGTCAGAATGGCAGCTATTATGAAGAAAAACAACAATAAGTGTTGGTGAGGATGTGGGGGAAAAAGTACACTCATACATTGCTGATGGGTCTGCAAATTGGTGCAGCCAATATGGAAAGCAGTATGGAGATTTCTTGGAAAACTGGAAATGGAACCACCATTTGAGCCAGCTATCCCTCTCCTCCATCTATACCCAAAGAACTTAAAATCAGCCTACTATAAGGACACAGCCACATCAATGTTTATAGCAGCACAATTCACAATAGCTACACTGTGGAACCAACCTAGACGACCTTCAGTAGATGAATGGATAAAAAACTGTGGCATATACACAATGGAATATTACTCAGAAATAAAAGTGAATAAAATGACATTTGCAGGTAAATGGATGGCGTTGGAGAAGATAATGCTAAGTGAAGTTAGCCAATCCATCAAGAAACAAATGCTGAATGTTTTCTCTGATGTAAGGAGGCTGATTCATAGTGGGGTAGAGTGGGGGAGCATGGGAGAAATAGATGAACTCTAGATAGGGCAGAGGGGTGGGAGGAAAAGGGAGGGGGCAGGGGGTTAAGCAAGGATGGTGGAATATGATGGACATCATTATCCAAAGTACATGTATGCAGATACGAATTGGTGTGAACATACTTTATATACAACCAGAGATACAAAGAATTGTGCTGTGTATGTGTAATAAGAATTATAATGCATTCCACTGTCATTTATTTTTTAAAAATCAATTTTAAAAAAGTGATCATTGATCTTTATGACATTAGTTAAACTTCCTGGCTGCAATAGCATCTAAAATTCAGAACAGATAACAACAACAATTACACACACACACACACACACATACAAAACTGATTTTAAAAAATTCATATTTAGAGGGGCTGGGGTCGTGGCTTAGTGGTAGAGCTCTCATCTAGCATGTGCGAGGACCTGGGTTCTATCCTCAGCACCACATAAAAATAAATAAATAAAATAAAGCTATTGTGTCCATGCACAACTAAAAAATAAATATCAAAAAATTGATATTTAGAAATTAAATGTATACTTATATAAAAAATTGCTTACATATTTGTAGCACCTATAGATCAATATAATCATCCTGAGTTTTAATTATAAATTATATTGCAGAATTTCCTAAACCCTGTGTTGAATTATGCAAGCCTTGTAGTTACTTGCCAGTGTATTTCCCAATTCCTCAATCTTAGTTGTCTTTATAACATTCTTAATAATATTTTTAATATAGAAATGTCTGTAGCAGTGACAATAAGAGTGATTTTAGATTAAGGAATGCTGAATAGAAAGTTTTTGATAAATTATAGGCAAGCTTAGTAATTCAGCATGCTGACTGCCAGATCAACTGAAGTAACCTGCTTCATCTATTGGCAGGCTCCATTAAATAAGAGAAGTATGAAATATCTTAGACTTGGTTGTTCCTATTGATTTACAAAATGTATTTTTAACAGCTAGAGTTTGAGCTGCAAAATCAAATTTAATATTTCTGGGGCATTTTTCCTAATTCATTTTCTGTCACTTAGGAATTTCAAAGTTTGCATTATCCACCAGATGTTATCACATAGTTATTTCCCACTAACAGAATAGGGTGTCAGAGTATATTTAGATTTTTTCACTTCTTAAATTGAAAGGGTAAACTAGCTAGAAGTTGTTTTGAAAACATGTCCTTTTCTTTCTATGTTAAGGTTTACCTTTTATCTTTCAATTTTTTTCTTCTGAAACTTACATTTACTTGGCCTTTCTTCCTCATATATTTTTAAAGTACATTTAAAATTTTTCAGTTAAACTGAATAAGTGTTTTATTATTATCATAAGGTAAATTATATATTACATGAACTAACAAAGTAACATAGTTAAAACCTATTATTTTTTTACTTTCAATCATTAAAGTGGATAGTGGAAATGGATAATTTGTTTTCATTGTGCAACACAGAGAAAAGAATGTTTAAAATTAGTTTAAAATAAAGATAAGGTTTTATATATTTGTAAGGCAATGTCCAAAGTCTTAGTCAAGAATAAAACAGGTAAATGCAAAAAGAAAGAATTTTTCTTTACATTTTTAACCTTCTATTACTTATATACAAACAGAGAAAATAAAAGGGGGCATTCAGGTAATTATCTAAATAAAGGAAAGTGTGAGATTTAAATTTGTTTATATTTCCACATTTTTAGTTAGTGTTTGACTTATTAATTACATGGATTATTTTTATATCCTATTGAAACTAATTGCCATGAAGACCTTGTGATTCCTTATGTATTATTTTGAAGGAAAGCTGTGCACAAATACAGCTCTTACTAAAAGGATATCTTTTTTCTTTTTTTTATTTTCTGTACTGGTGATCAAATCCAGGTTGCTTTATAACTGGGCTATATCTCTTTATTTATTTATTTTTTTAGCTGTACATGTCAGTAGAATATATTTTGACATATTATACACACATGGAGAATAACTTCCCATTTTTGTGGTTGTACATGATGTGGAGTTACACTGGTCATTTATTCATATATGAACATTATAAAGTTATGTCCAATGCATTCACTACATTGCAGAGACTGGCCTTGAATTATCAATCCTCCTGCCTTAGTCTCCTGATTTCTTCAGATGACACATGTGGCACCATTGTGCCCAGCTCACAAGAATCCTTTTAAGAAGGATACAGAAAAGTCTGAGAGTTCATGATGCTATGCTGGGGGCTTTGAGATGGGGAAAAGGGCCTTGAGACAAAGTATACAACTTACAGAGGCTAGAAAAAACAAGGAAATGGATTCTTCTTTAGAGCTTCAAGAAGAAATTCAACCTGACTGACAGGTTGTTTTTAGCTCTGGAACTCTCCTTCTGAACTTCTGACTTCCAAATCTAGAAGACAATCTTAGGGTAAACACTAGTCAGTGCCTAGGAACAAGCTTATTGTTCCAAGAAGTGAGGTAAGAAGAACTTTAAAGAATGCAGTAACAAAGGAAATAGAAAGGGGAAACTGGCCACTTCTCTTGTTTCCAGTCTTTAGCTGAAGTTGAAAACAGAGTGACATTAGTTGTAAAGCAAAACAATGCACTCATAAAACATCTGAAGAAACCCATCTGAACAGTGGATATGCAACCTATTTTATGCATTCCCCCTGCTTGTAGGAGTGGTGGGACCTTCCTGGCCTTCCACCTCCAAGGAATGCATGCATAATAATATGTCCAAACCCTCTCCTTTGAGTCCTCTACATTTGTTTTTCTTTAGTATCCAAAAGAGCATGTTGGAGCCTTTGCAGCCTTAGGGTTGAATAATTAGTGTAGTCATCAGGATCCCAAATAGAAATGTGTTGAATTAATTCTAGAGTTGAAAAAAAGGACATATAGGGTCTGCAAGGGAAATTGTGGGCTGGCTGCAAGCCTCAATGAGGTTTGAAGTAGGTTCCCTATTGGAGGGGTACAGACTACTGCGTATATATGGGAACACCTCAAAAATGCAAAATGATGTGTTTCAAGTTTTGGAAGCAGCATCCAAAGTATTCTTGGAAAAATGAAAAAAAAAAAACAACAAAGAATGCCACTGCCATAGTGACAAGACCCCTGCTGTGTGCATTAAAATTAACCACAGACCAAGAGTTATGTACTCAGGTTCATCCCTGCAGGGAGTTAAAACAAGAAAGATAAGTCCGAGGCTGGGGATATAGCTCAGTTGGTAGAGTGTTTGCCTCACATGCCCCAGGTTCAATACACAGCACAAAAAAAAGAGTAAAAAAGAAAGAGAAAGAAAGAAGTCTGTTTAGCACAGGTTGAGAACAACAAGGATGTGCTATCACAGCATTTAGAATTTTCAGGTGAGTGCCTACAGGACATGGAGTGTCATTACACTAAAGTGAGGAGATATTATGGGCCTAGAGCCTAAATTAGGATGTTGGTGACTAGTGGAAACTGAGACACTCAGATGTTGGACGCTTTTGGATAGTCCACTAATTCCAGTAACTGAGAAGTTGAGGTGGAGGATGAAGATAT
Organism: Marmota marmota marmota; assembly: GCF_001458135.2. Lineage (NCBI taxonomy): Eukaryota > Metazoa > Chordata > Mammalia > Rodentia > Sciuridae > Marmota > Marmota marmota. The sequence continues at coordinate 7,255,230 of NW_026000316.1, forward strand.
AATAGAAGCTATCCCTGTAATAGTCCAAAAGTTAAAAACCCAGCAGGAATGGCCTAGGGACTAATCCAGATTTGTTTCCCACTCCAGAGAGATATTTACATAGCACCATGAGATTATATACTCTGGAAGACTTGGAGAAACTGCTATCAAAGTTCAAGTAGAAGACGAAATTATAACATCATGGCTGCTCTGTTTGTGGGACACTGGTGCAGATGGGATAATATTGAATAATATAGAATTGTCTAAAATGGCTTCAGTAACTGCTTTCTTTGCTTTGTATCAGAAATTTTACACCAGTGCCACTGATGAAAATGTGGGGTGATTATATTAGCTTGGCTGCTCTTTGCCACTCTCAATATGTGGCCAAATTTTAGACATATTTCCATGCCTAGAGGCACCTTTGTCTCTATGGAAGTATTACAGGGCTATTTGCAGAAACTGATATGTATGTTCAGCCTTTCCCAGGACTAGAGAGAATAACTTGCTACCAGGGTTAAGGATGCAATGTTACACAGGGCCCCTCCATCCATTCATAGTGACTAGGTATCAATATTATCACCACTATTTGGAAAGCCGGTCCAGCAAGCAGCACAACTTATTGCAGACCTAGAACAGATGGAAAGATTGAAGAAAAGTGAAGTCTGTAAAACCCAGCCCAAACTGGAAGGTCCTATTTAAGTGTCCCATAAACAGAGTTGGGTACACTTAATAGTCACAAGAGTGGATGAAATGAAAATAGAAGAATATCCTAATATCACCCTGGTACAGATATGGAAGCAACTGACAAAGGACAAAATATTTCAGTAATTTTCCTTCAATAAGAAAAAGAAAAGGGAGACAGTCAGAAAAGTTAGAATGGATTCATACTCCAAAAGGAGATAAAACCCTCTCCTATTTGGAGATGTAATGAAAGTAAATCCTATGCTCCCTCGGAGAAGTCTCTGAGCTTTTGATCATAAGAGAGCTAGTGGGAAGGTCAAGATTCAGTGGTCTAACCCATGTCTTGGGACCAGAGGCAAAATATAAAATGTACAATGCAGTGATCTTAAAAAAATACACAGAGAATAACAGCTTTGATATACACAGGAGCTGAATGTACATTGATATATGGTATTCCAGACACATTCTCAGCAGATTTGATGGATGTGGGGAAAAGCAGTGAGAATTCATGCTGTAATATTGACACTGCAGCTTGGACACCTGCCACTCATTCCCTACCTGATGTGCATAGCTCATATTTCTAAATACATTTTAGGTGTTGATACTATAGGGGCAAATGTCTATGAACTAACATGGGAGAGTTCCATTTGTGTTGCAATGAGATTAACCATGTGTCAGCTGTAAAGCCAATATTAGTGGAGTATGCTAAACATTCCCCTGTTGTTTTGCTTGCACCCCACCAATCCACTGCCACCAAACAATATTATCAATCTATTGGTCACCAAGAGATAATGGAGACCATATATAAATCAGCTAAAGTAAACACAATTCACCCAGCCCATAGTTCTTTTAACTCCTCTTTGTGGCCAGTAAAAAAAAAATATGAATGAAACTTGGTGCATGACACTGGATTATAGGGAATTAAATAGGGTGATCCCTCTATTGTATGCATCCATTTCCAGTATAGCCACAATTCTAGAAAAGCTCAGCACTCAATTGGAAGAGTATCATTGTGTATTAGATCCTGCTTTTTCATTCTTTAGAATAGATATAGCCTCTGAAAGCCAAGACCCATTTGCCTTCACATGGGAATGCCAACAATGGATGTCTATGGTGGTACCTCAAGGATATAGACCCAGCATGAGTAAAGATATGGTAATAAACCTGGTCCTAACCTTCTCTGGTAAAAATGTTTCATTATATTTATAACATTCTGCTCATTTTCTATTATTTTTTATTTTTTATTCTGGTGATTGAACCTAGAGGCACTTTCAGTGAGCCCTGTTTCATTTTTTTTTTTTTTTTATTTCAAGACAGGGTCTCACTAAATTGCTTAGGGCCTAGCTGAATTACCAATGCTGGCCTCAAACCTGCAATCCTGCTTCAGTGTCCTGAGTCGCTGAGAGTACAGGCGTGCACCACCACAACCAGCATATTTCTGAATCTTTTCCAATACTCCCTGAAGCTACATGGGTGCTTCTGACTGGTTTGCAAGGGAGATACAGGCCATAAATCCTGGCTGATGAAGTACAGAATATTGATATATCATGAAATTCATGGGTATTGTCTGGTCAGGTAAGACAAAGGTTGTACCTCAGACTGTAATAGATAAAGTTTGGGCATTTCCACTTCCCATCGGAGTAAAGGAAGTTCAAGAATTTGTGGGGTTACTAGGTTATGGAAGTGCTTTTCATCCCTCGTCTGGCTCACTGATTATGATACCTAATATTAGTTATCTGTTTATTGGTGTGACAAAAATACCTGACCAGAACAAATTAGAGGAGGAAAAGTTTGTTTGGGGTTCATGGTTTTAGAGGTCTTAGTCCATGGTCAGTCAACTGTACCACTGTGAACCTGATATGTGTTGAGAGCCACGGCCAGGTCAAGATGGTGCCAGGCATTTTGCCAGAAGGGGCGGTTCCTGATGCCTCCGGTGCCCGCTATTTTTGAGTTCTCACGGAGTTCCCATTGAGTTCCAGTTGAGTTCGCATGTAGTTCCTAGAGAGTTCATGTGGGTTGGTTGAGTTCCGGTTGGTGTGTGGTGTGGTTCCTGGAGGAGCTGCATGGGTGGCGTTAGGGAGAATTCCTGGGAAGTGTGCATGGAGTGCTGTGGGAGTCTGGAAATAAAGTTTGCTCCTGCTTGAGTGGCTCATGATTTGTGCCCAGCCAGACTGTGGCAAATATGAAACAGAACATCATGATGGGAAATAGCTTCTCAGCTTATTGCAGCTGGGAGGGAGAGAAGTGGGAAAGCAGTCACAAGGAAGAAGAACACTTCCAAGGCAGTCCCCCAGTGACCCACCTCCTCTAGCCATACACCACCTGCCTACAGTTACAACCCAGTTAGCTTATTCAAACTAAGAAGGGTTAATTAGATTACAGCTTTCATAATTTAATTAATCCACCTCTGAATATTCCTGCACTAACATAGGAGCTTTTGGGGAACATGGCATAGCTAAACCATAATGACTATATAGTTTGTGTAGGAGGGGCAAATTATGAGCTGAACTGACCAGAATACTGAGGCATTAAATCTGGCCAAATAAATAGTAAAACAGGCACAAACCCTTGGGATTCTAGATATATCAAAACCTGCTGAGTTTACTATTCATATCACTCCAGATGGTTTTGCACTGGGATTATGGCAATGGATTAAGAAACCTGAGACCCCCTTATATTTTTAACAGTTATATAAAGGAGCAAAGGAACAACATAGCCTGTTGGAAAAACAACTGTGTGCCATATATGCTGCCCTTCTTGCCATAGACCCCATCACCAGAGAAGCATCAAAGTCATGCAACTGGAAAAGACAGGATGGCTGGAGGAAGTCCCAACAAAGATGTTGCCATTTGGTTACATCATAGATTAAAGCATGCAGATCAGAGACTAAGTGGGCATCTGTGGTACTCTGGGGACTGCCCATAAAGATATCTTATGTATTACTGCATGTCAAACTTGTGTTGACTGTTCTCAGTGCTTCCCACAAAATTTGATGCTACCAAGGGGCATATAAAATGAAGTATCTTCCCTCTTCAGTGCTAGCAAATACACTACATTGCTCCCCTTCCGTTACCATAAGGGACCAAATATGCTCTGACTTTTGTAGACACAGTTATAGGCTTGATGCAAGCCTTTATCAACAAAAGAGCCAATAAAAAGACAATTATTAAGGGATTGATCCTGCTAAGAGCCATATATGGCATACAATAGGTAATTAAAAGTGACCAAGGGATTCATTTCCCAGGTCATGACATAGAACAGTTGGCTCAAAACCAGGACATATTATTGATTTTCCACCTGCCATACAATCCAACAGGAGCTGGGTTAATTGAAAGAATGAATGGCCTGCAAGCCTTAAAGAACAAAAATAACTCCATGAGGGAGTGGACTGCTTACATGCCTGAAGAACTGAGGACATTAAATGAGAAATCCAGACATTTGTTTGTTAACTCACCAATGGCCACTAGCATTACAGTTACAGATAAACGACACATCCACTGACATTTTTCTTAAGCAGTCCTGGGGCCTAAGTGACAATTCACTGTAGCAGGCTACTCACCACATCATCGACAAACAGCATTAACTGACAATGGACAGTATGTGTAATCCCCTGGTTGTTTGTCTTACTGACCCCTTGGAGGGAGGGAGAGTATCTAATTTACAAGTAAAGCCTACTGTGTTGAAAACCTGGCCTTCACAAGTACAGGTAATACTACCATTTGGTCTCATCACCCAAGGAACACTTTGTATCAGTTTATAACACTTGTTTATTCTAGAGGTATCTCATTCTTTTTATACATCTGAAGTACAAACAGAGAGATTGGTATTGTACATTTGCCCAGGAAAGCTTACTGTGCAGGCTACTTTATTAACACAAGATTTTAAAGTGACCTGTATACTGCCTTGTGGAGCTGATTTGCCATTATTGGTTCCTATTAAACATTTTCATATTCTCCACAGGCTAACAACAAGTAATCTATTTCTGAATTAGGCAATAGAAGTTACATATCATGTCAACCAGACTATTGAATCTGCTCAGAACTCACTGTGACTATAGCATGAGGACTTCCCTGGATAGCCTAATCTGCAAACGAGATGGAATAGACTTGCTATCTTAATTACTTTAACATGCTTGCTGACAGGTCCTTGTTCTTTGTACTGATATTGCAAAATATGGATGCAATGTGCCTCTGGCCCCAGTCCTGAGTGTTTCACAGAGAGACACCACAAAATTGTGAAGGATATTAAGGAACTTCTGAAGCACCAAAGAGGTGGAGCATTGGGGTAAACACTACACTACTCAATGCTTAGAAAAGCTTGTTTTTTTTTTTTTTTTTTTCTCTCGCAGTGAGATAAGAAGGACTCTAAAGGATATGATCATGAAGGATGTGGGAGGGGAAACTGACCATTTCCCTTGTTTTCAATATTTAGATAATAATAGAAACAGAATGACCTTGGTTGTAAAATAAGATTGTACTCATGAAACATCTGAAGATATCTATCTGTGCATTGGGTATACAACTTATTTTATATGTTCCACCATTTGTAGGCCCAGTGAAGTCCTCCATTTTATCCTGGCTTGCCACAACCAAGATACATGTGAATAATAAAATGTCCAAACCCTCTTAATTGAGTTCTACTTTGGGATTGGAAAATAGTATGCTGGGGTCTTTCCAACCCTGGGCTGGATACCACATAATAACAATCATCCTGTTGAGTTATAAATTCTAAATTTTGCTTCAAAGGAAAGGATAACTTATTATATATCATTATATGTATACATGTGTGTGTGACTTCTATATAGCTGTGATGCTAATTATTACCAACTTCTATGTATGTTAAATATATTTATGTTCACAAGCCTACAAGCCTAAAATACAAAGCTTAGAAAAACACTTTATCAAGTTGGTGTCCTATAAATTCAAATTGTTTTTAGGGATGGATAGCCTTTTCCAGGTTGTGTTTGTGTGCTTCTAATTGTATTATGAATATTGATTTTTATTAAACAAAGATAATTAAATGTGTCCAAACACTCTGCACTCCAAACAATGCCACATTAACAAATTGGGCATTGTTCACCCAGGAAATATACTTGTAAAAAATCTACTTTATTTTTAAAACTTTTCATTTACTCTTAAAAAATAAATTAGATGGATATTTATTTATTCAATTTACTATTTTATAATTAGATAAAATAAATGTTATTGTTAAGATACAAATTTTGAAATTATTCTATTTTTTACACTAAAATGAATATATTTGTGTATTTCTGGAGAAATAAGGAGAGCTTGATGGTCATGATGTAATGGTATTAGTCATAATCATTATTCTAAAATGCTGTATACAGTGGAAATAACTAGATTGTTTAGTGATTTGCTAAACTTTCATCAAAATTCTAATCATGGTTGCTCTGAAATTTTATCATCCACAATTTTGACTCCTTTCTAAAGCATTTGCTATCAGATTCATGGAAAATAAAACTCTCAAGTACTCTTCAATAAAACTTTCTAATGAAACTAGACTTATTTTTCAAACAAACTGGCTTTTCCTTAAATTTATTTGATAAAAATTCATGTTACTATAAAATTTGCTTTTTGGTTCAGAACTATTCTATTTTAGATTTGTTTTGCACTTATTAATTTTGTTTTATATTTTCCTTTAAAAACTTTGTATCTGTTCCCTGTTAACATTATGTAGAATTACAATCAATTTCTAACAGAACAAATTGAACAATATTATGAGCTAATAGTCATTACCTATAATAGGCTATGATGCTGTGACTCCCAGTACTAGTAGTGACACTTATTCGATGGAAGGGGTAACTATAAGATTACAAAAGTCAAAATTAAAACCCTCTACTTCCACTTAAAGATTGGTAGAATTAGCCTTCTGGGTGTTCAACAACAGAGACTTAAGATAGCCAATATTTTGGCCCTTACCATTCAAGGTCAACTTAACAAAAGAGGAGAAAGACCTCTACAATGAAAAGTACAGAATACTAAAGAAAGAAATTGAAGAAGACTTTAGAAGATGGAAAGATCTCCTATGCTCTTTGATAGGCAAAATTAATATTGTCAAAATGGTCATACTACCCAAAGCACTATACAGATTCAATGCAATTCCCATTAAAATCCTAACATCATTCCTTATAGAAACTGAAAAAGCAATCATGAAATTTATTTGGAAAAATAAGAGAGCCAGAAGAGCCAAAGCAATCCTTAGCAAGAAGAGTGAAGCAAGAGGCATCACAATACCAGACCTTAAACTATACTATGAAGCTATAGTAACAAAAACGGCATGATATTGGCACCAGAATACACGTGTAGACCGAAGGTACAGAACAGAATACACAGAGACAAACCCACATAAATGCAGTTATCTCATTAGAATAAGGTGCCAAAAACATACAATGGAGAAAAGATAGCCTCAAACAAATGGTGCTCTGAGAACTGGAAATCCATCTGCAGCAAAATTAAAATAAACCCTTATCTCTCACCATGCCCAAAACTCAACTCAAAGTGGATCAAGGATCTAGGAATTAGTCCAGAGACTCTGCACTTAATAGAGGAAAAAGTAGGCCTAAATTTTCATCATGTCAGATTAGGCCAAAACTTCATTAAAAAGAATCCTTGTCGGGGTTTTTAGCACCCCATCTCCTCCTGACCGGCAGGAGAATCGGGGAAAGCACGCCCTGACCAGGACAAGCCAAGAAAGCTAAAGGTTGACTGGTGGCCCGCACGCAGCGCTCCCTTGCCGGAGGACAATCAGACGCGCCAGGGAGACAAGTCAAAGCAGGATCTCATTTATTGAGGAAGTACACAAAACTTATATACCGCACAGGAGCAAATCAGAATAAAGGACAGAAGGGTGGAGCGAGTTCATGTGTACACCCATCCCATAGTCTGTAAGAGAAGGCACGAGCTGTCCAAGAGGGCAGAAGAGTCCTGGACCTATCTTGGAGGTGGTCCGCCTTTTCTGTCACCACCCACAGCACTGCCTCCTGGCTGATCGCCAGGCGCCATCCCAGCCACATGTGTAGCCCCAAGACTGGGAAGCAGGCAGCAAGTCATGCCCTACAACTCCTAAAGCACAAGACATAAAATCAAGAATCAATAAATGAGATTGACTCAGACTAAAATGCTTCCTCTCAGCAAAAGAAACAATCAATGAAGTGAACAGAGAGCCTACATTTTGGAAGCAAATTTTTGCCACACACACACACACACACACACACATATACATCAGATAGAGCACTAATCTCCTGGGTATATAAAGAACTCAAAAAACTTAACACCAAAAGAACAAACAATCAAAAAATGGGCTAAGGATCCGAACAGATACTTCAGAAGAAGATATTCAACAAATATATGAAAAATGTTTAGCATCTCTAGTAATTAGAGAAATAAAAAAACTACTATAAGAATTCATCTCACACCAGTCAGAATGACACCTATCAAGAATACAGACAACAATAAATGATAACAAGGATGTGGGGGAAAAGGAACACTCATACATTGCTGGTGGGACTGCAAATTTGTGCAACTACTCTGGAAAGCAGTATGAAGATTCCTAACAAAAACTTGGAATGGAACCACCATTTGACCCAGCTATCCCTCTCCTCCGTCTATACCCAAAGGACTTAAAATCAGCATACTATAGTAATACAGCCACACCAATGTTCATAGCAGCTCAATTCACAATAGCTAAACTGTGGAACCAATCTAGATGCCCTTCAATAGATGAATGGATAAAGAAACTGTGGTATATATACACAATGAAATATTACTCAGCCTTAAAATCAAATAAGATCATGACACTTGCAGGTAAATGGATGAAGTGGGAAAATATCAGGCTAAGCAAAGTAAACCAATCCCCAAAAAGCAAAGGCAAATGTTCTGATAAGTGGATGCTGATCCATAATGGGGAGGGGGAAGAATGGAAAAAATAGAGGAACTTTGATTGGGCAAAGGGGAAGGAGGGAAGGTAGGGTGCATGGGGGCAGAAAGGATGGTGGAATGAGATAGACATCATTACCCTAGGTATATGTATGACTGCACATTATAATGAAGATGCCCAACATACAGAATAAGGAGAGAATTTTAAAAGCTACAAGAGAAAGGAAGCAGATTACATTTAGGGGTAAACCAATCAGGATAACACTTCAGAAATACAGAAGATCTCTGAAAGCTAGAAGATCCTGGAATAACA
>NW_026000316.1:7270134-7291910 GCF_001458135.2 Marmota marmota marmota
GAATCTTAAAATGGCTACCCATCCTCTTGCCCTGCCCTCAGGGGCGAGCAGTTCACTTACCCTCAGTCGCTCCCCGTGCGAGGCACCAAATGCCGCAGTCTGGCTGGGCACAATCAGGAGCCACTTGTCAAAAGAAACTAAGTTTATTTTTAGAACCACACATGCCAAACAAAACAGCCTCTCAGGAAAAATCCTCAGAGCCTCAACTGCCACCACCGGCTTTCCACAAGCCTCTCTCTCCCACACAAGCTTCTCCCCACCTCCCACCATCCTCCTGCTCTTGAGGCCGATTGGCTGGGTCACGTGGGTGGAGCCAAAAAAGTCCCCCAATGAGCAGCTCCATGGTCTGAAAGGGCAGGGAAACAGCCCAATGAGCATCACCGCAGAGGAGCCAATCAGCTAGATGTTGCTGGGGCCGCTGTGAGCCAATCATCAGCCGGCAGCTGGAAGTTTGCTGGGGCCCCTTGGCTGTGGCTCTCAACAGTATATTATTTTACTATGATATCATAACAAAGTACCAAACATTAGTGGCTCAAAAAAAGAAAAAAACATTGTGTCACATTTCTAGTTTCTGGTTTTTGCCAATAACCACCATATTCCTTGGTATGTAGATGCATCACTCTAGTCATATTGTCATATTCTTCCTGTGTGTCTTCACATGATCTTCCATCTATGTTTATCTATCTCTGTCCAAATTTCCCTTTCTCATAATTTACATTAGATTAGGGTCCACGTAATTGACCCCTTCTTAACTTGATAACCTCTATAAAGACACCAAATTTTATATTAACTTTTTAGTTTTTAGGTGGACACATTTTTATTTTATTTTTATATGATGCTAAGGTTTAAATCCAATGCCTCATGTATGCTAGGCAAGTGCTCTACCACTGAGCCACAACCTCAGCTCCCCAATTTTTTAAAATGTCATATTTTGATTTACTGGGGTTAGGATTTCAATATATCTTCTTTAAGGTATACTATTTAATTCAAAACATATAGTTATTTAGAGATGAGTATTTAACAGACATGTTTTCTAAAACAGATAAGATAAGCATGTCAAGCAAGTTGCTTTAATTAAAGCAAATCATAGTGTATGTTGCAAATTATGAAATTTGTGCTTTCAAAAAAATGATGGTAACATTTTACATCTTCAACACAAAAATATGAGTGATCCACTTTCTCTGAATCTTTACCAGTATTTAGTGACATTACTTCTTTTTAAAGTTTTGCTATTCTGATAGGCTTGTAGATTCGTGGCAGAGTGGTTTTAATTTGCATATGAAAGACTTATTTGTTTCTTATTTTCTCTAAAAATTGGCTAGTCTGGGGAAGTGCAGTCTTTCTCTCAGATTTTTTAAGAGGTGAAAACATATTATGCAGAAAATTTTGTACACACACACATTAATTATAATCAATCCCCTGATGAAATTAAATAATTTTTGAGGTGATTGAAGGATATGGAAAATGATAAGCCCCAAGACAGGGAAATGACAACCCCCCAAACTCTCTGACCCAGAAAAAGAGGGAGGAGGAAGGTAATCATTAATCCTCTCCCAGTAAATCCTTTCCCAGTAACAGTGGTCCCCAAGGAAAAGAAAGCAAAATTTCATCCCTTCGCAGGTTCATCCTGGATGGAAACAAGTAAAGATATTGTCTGGAAAGATATTATACCATGGCAAAGATGTTGAGCTACCTTTGGGTGTCAGGAGTGGTGACTGAATTATGGGTCTTAAACTGTCCTGTGATAGAGGCAATGCCTCTCTTGGGAACTCTAGTTGTGAAGAAATTTGGTGGATTTGAGACTACCCAGTTGCTATGGTGATGCCCTTTTCAATAAGAGGTACTGTGCTAGCCACAAAGCTATTCAGTTCTTGACCTTGAAGTTCAAATGTCAGCTACTGGTGCAGGGTTAGAAAGTTATGGGCACAAGCTGATAATCATAATAAAGCTGCTCATACTCATGACTTTGGTTCTGTTTATTTTGAAGGAACTTTTTCACAATAAATATGCTGAGCTTGTTGTATTTCATTACGTCCCTACCAGGATTATAGTCAACCACCAAGACCCAGCTTTTTCTCTATTTGTGTGTCTGTCTTTTCTCCATCCCCTCACCACCCTGTTGGAGACCCTAAATTAATGGCCATGCAGGTTGCAACACTTGGGTAGCCTGCAAAGATATATTATGTTCTTCCCATAAAGGGATTTAAGGAGGTCTCTCCAGAAGCAGAGGATATATCTACTTGAAATTTTCAGGCTCTTCACAAATTACAGAAACTAATTTAAGAATGTATCAGGTTTTAGCAAAGAGAGGAACAGCTTTATTAAAAGAAGGATGAAGAGTGAAAAGAAGGAGAAGAGGACGAGGAGAAAAGACAGAAAGAAGGAAGGAAGGAAGGAAGGAAGGAAGGAAGGAAGGAAGGAAGGAAGGAAGGAAGGAGAGAGAAAGAAAGGAAGGAAGGGAAGCGAAAATGTAAAGATATGCACTCTCAGTGCAGAATGTGGGCTATTTCCAGAGTTTAAAGTCAGTTTTGTTTGTTTGTTTTTGTTTTTTATTAGGGTACATGACTAAGTGGGGTATTTGTGATCCAAAGGAGCTGGAATTCCCTTGGGATTTAGAAATTTTGAACATGATCCTGTTTTCCCATTGAGGAGTCAGGTTTATCATGTAGATTTTAGCTTACATCAACATCTTTGGAAGTTTGCCCATCAATCAGGTGATCTGCCAATCAAATGTTAGCCCCTGGCTTTAAAAGATTTATGGTCTGTTTCTATTCCTTTTGCTCCTTTGTCTGGTAGTTATTCATAAGCCACCATTCCATATTCCAACAGGGTTATTTCTCCTTTAGAGACTCAATTTTCTCTCTGTAGTTTAAAATTTCTAACTCATTGGATATTGGTTATGGGGTAATGAATACAGTGTTATGGATGTAGTAAACCACTGTGAAACCATGTTCATTTTTCTGAATTAATAAGATTTAAAAATGAGTGGATAATCACTCTTATATTCATCATGTTTTGTACAATATACTTTAATCCACAAAGATTCTATTTTAGTTTATATTGGGCCATATTAATTATTTTATTTTTATTTTAACTGGAGGAGCATGCCAGAGGCTGTTGGTGTTCTGAACTTGTTTTGGTCATCTACTAGTATCAGAAATAAAAGAAAACAATATAAAAAGCAAAAATAAATTTAATTGCAGCTGGGCCCCAAATGGGAAGATAGCTAATCTGCCTTAGCCCAACAGATAAGTTAAAATTTTTAGGAATAAAAACCAAGGAAATATAGATATATAGATTTAGCCAGGCCTTACTAGCTCGAAATATATTAGCCTGGGCCAGTTACATCTTCTTCTCAGTATAAGATGATGACCTGTAGGGAGTTGGTATAGAGAAAATAGCTTAACAAACAGGTTAGCAAGAAATGGCTGGGGATCAGGGGCAAAAAATAATTTGGGGCTTCTTTTTTTTAAGAGAGAGTGAGAGAGAGAGAGAGAGAATTTCAATATTTATTTTTTAGTTTTCGGTGGAGACAACATCTTTGCTTGTATGTGGTGCTGAGGATCGAACCCGGGCCGCACGCATGCCAGGTGAGCGGGCTACTGCTTGAACCACATACCCAGCCCCTTGGGGCTTCTTTTTAAATGGGTGACATTACAAACAAAAGGAGTCCCATTTTATCAAATTAATTTGTAACTGTCAAAGGCTTAATCTAATTTTAATTTATTATTTATTATGTTAGAGCATTTACACCCAGTGTGAGATATTTTAGGACAATGGACATCATGACTGTGAAAAATTTAGGCAAAGCTATGGTTAAAATGAAGCATACCTAGTTTTCTGCTATTCTATATTTAGTTACTTTTTTTAAGGTTTTAAGGGTATAATGTTTAAATTGAATGAGATTCCTAGGTATAATTAGAACTTAAGCCCCAAAATTAAATCTATGAATTGTTTGTTAAATAAAACTTATGTTTTAGAAATGCAAAAGTCAATCTGAATCCTTTTAATATTTGTGTTTAATACATTATAATTTATATATAATTTCGTATATAAGCTTGCCGCTGGGATTACACCCAGTTTATACTTTTCTTAAAAATGGCAGCTGTCACTTCAGATGACCATCCAGATGCTAAGCAAGGACCTTATAGGTATTGAAGGAATAGGAAAAGGGGAAGGGGATACTCTGAGAGATTGGATCCTCTCAGAGAGGAAAGAGACAACGTGCATCTCCTGTACTCCAGTTTTATTGGAAATCCCAGAGAAGTTTCCAGAGAGTCCCATACAGTTTCATCTCTTGACTTTTGCCTGACAGCAGGGTGACATCATACTTTCAAGACTGTCATGACAACTCTAGGTCAAGTGGACTCATGCTGACCAGTTCTAACTGGATTCTTGACAGTATACATTCTTACAGATTTTATGGTTAGGAGGAACTATCCTTACCTCTCAGAGTTTCAGGATATAGTCACAAAAATCTCCTGGGTTCCTCCCATCAACATTATTTGGGGCATGCATTTCTCCTGCAGTGAACAGATAGTTTGCTGAGCAATGTGACATATACTGTAGGCCAGGAAGGGCTTCAGATAAATGCTTCTTAGAAAAGAAAGCATGTAGGGGTCAGTAGAGTAGGCTCATTCTATAGAATTAGTCTTTTAACCTTATTTGCCAACCATCCTCATCTGTCTGTTCCCCAACAATATCAGTGAGAAACTTCTTCTATTATCTTAGGAGAGAGAACAAAATGATTTTTTCCCTTGTCAACATAAATAAAAGAATCAACCAGAGGAAGATTACCTCCACCCCCCAAAAATACTGATATTTATTTGGGAATAGCAGAGCATTGCAATGGGAACATGCATGCCAGAGTGAACTATGGGTCTTTTCAAAGGGGTTGGGGTAAGGGAAGTTTTCAAAGACAAAAATGAAGATTACCTTGTCATGGGAGAAAGGGGAGCTGAAACTCCAAACCTTTGTTTTTGTATTCCAAGGAAAGAAAATTTAAACTCAGACTTGATAAGTCAGCTGATGAAATTCATTACAAGTGAAAGTAAAGTGATGCTTAAGCCAAAAGCCCTCTGGAGAAAGTGAATCTCCAAGCAGAGAACAACCAAATAAACTAATGCTGCTTCCAAATTTATTACTGTTTGAAGTTTTCCAGGGCTCCACCTTCTGTAGGCTTTACCAATTAGATATTTATCTCCTACTTCATATTGTGTGTGGGAATTTTCAACCTCAGTTTGTCCTCTCTTAAACTGTCATGGCAACCATCCTATTTAAGGAGGCTTCATCTACAAGTCAATCCTGTGTTAATGAGGGTACTTGAATCAGGCAGACTTCATCTTACTGCATTTGCAGTATTAAAGAAATTCCCTCCTAAAATACATTGAGAAACCCATGGCCATAAATTCTAATTTCACAATGATTGCAGTAAACCCTTTTAGGAGTTAGCCCCATTGATTTTTCCTGTTTTGATGTATTTCTTAATTGATTCCCTTTGTTTCTTACTGTTTATTCTCAGGGTTAGTATACCTAATGTTCTTCTACAAGTTACTAGATTGTTAATTAAAACAACTTCAAAGAAACCCTGTGACCTGAGGCTGGGGCTGTAGTTTAGTGGCAGAGTGCTTGCATAGCAAGTGTGAGGCATTGGGTTCAACACTTAGCACAACATAAAATAAATAGAATGAAGGCATGCTGCCAATGTACAGCTATTAAAAAAAAAATAAAAATAAATAAACTCTATGATCCTGCCATGCTACTGGTTCACATTTCACTGCTCATTACTAATTACTACCTAACAACATCAGATATTTTGAAACAATAATCCTTGGCTAAAATGATTAATAAAAAGGGGCATTGATAAGGGACAGACAGCTGTGAGCAATTGGGACATAAGATTGAGGAAATAATTCTATAAACATTCCCACTTTGCTGACCCTCCACATGTTTTTCTTATAAGAAGCAATTTACCTGCAGCCCTGCATGGATTAAATAGACAGGATATGTTACATTCCTCAGCAAACTACCTTTTATCTATGGGAGGAATGTAGGCCCAGAGTGCCAATAAGAACACAAGTTATTGTGAAGGAGGGAGATTTTTGTGACCTTCACAGAGACCAGATCCCAGATATCATATACTTTGGTGACTTGAATGATGTCATTCTGCAGCCAGTCAAAAGTCAGAAGATGAAGTTGGAAAGATTGCTGGATATTTCCCTGAGACTCCCAATAAAACTGGTGGGCAGAGGGGCATGTTGTATATCTCCTCTCTGAGAGGACCCACTCTCTCCTTTTGAAATTGTCCCCTTTACCTTTTCCTATGTCTTATAATGAACTCATGCCTGTTATTCTGAGTTGTGTGGCTGAAATGTTTTTGGCCTGATAACAAGAATCACAAGAATCAAGGTGAAGAATGGGAGGCCTTCTCACTGCCTTAGTTTCATGGAGTGTCCATGTTCTGTAACAGTATCAGTTAAAGGTTAAACAAACAGTTGCTGGGTAGATGTCCTTGTAAAAGTACTTTTGTTTATAAAGTTTATAAGTTTTTGTCTTGTAATGCAGCAATTCATTGAGGCATTTTTAAAATAAAATTATTTTCTCCAATTCCCTTAAGAAGATCTTAGAAAAATCGTTTTCACAAGGTATTATAAATCCTAAAGACAGTTATCTGTAATTCCTTGCTTGTTTTCTCCTCAGCATAAAAGTTAACTGTCTCTAACTAAAAAGAAAATGTAGATGCTGCACCCAGGGGGTCGAGGTTCAATTTGATGTAGTAAGAAAACAGAGATTCAGAGGGAGGCAGTGGAGGCCTTGATACTTTTTGAAAGAAGATAGCCTGGTTTGTGTATTTCCTGACTTTTGTCCAATCACACTCCTTTTTCCACCCATAAAAGCTGTTTATACCTCACAGCCAACAAAGATAGAGATTTGTCTCTTCTTCAAGGCTGACTCTGAATAAACCTGTTCTCCTTCAACAACCTTTTTCTCTGGAGTTTTTGATTGAACAGAGGAGAAAGAGGAGAGGCTCAAGAAAAAAATAACCTTAAACATCAAAACAAAACAACATATATTATGCTCACAGGTCCTATAATCAAGAGACATTGAAACCCGAGTTTTGAGATGAAACTAAATTCCCCACTTTGCTGATTTCTTCTGGGTTCTTGTATTGCAAATTTTGAAGAATAAAATCTGTAATCAAAATAACCAAAATGGTTTCTGCAGGATTATGAAAGCACAAATAACCTCTGGCAGACCTCAAATGGATCAGCAGGCAAGCTTTTCCTTATTCCACAGTGGAGCCAATCAATCAGGAGCTGGAGGTGCTCATTTTCTGGGTAGAAAATGGCCATAGTTACTGAAGGGTGTGGATTTTATAGGGTAAAATGAGGGTGGTTTAATCATTGGAAACTGAGGACGTGCTGATCAGACAGTCAGGAAGCTAGTTGCGCAGGTTAAAAATTTAACACTTGAAATGTAAGGGTAAAAGAAATTGAAGTTAAAGCATAAAAGTTAAAGGGTAAAAGACCGGGTGTTGTAAAGTTTCTAAGCTGCAAGGTCTGAGTTAAAATGTAAAGGATTAGGTATTGTTAGGTTTCTATGCTACCTGCAAAACCTGAAATCCCTGTAGCTGTTAGGACAATACTGGAACTGCCCAGTAAATATTCCCACTGACTCCCTGGTTGTCCAATAACTCGGGACTCTGTGTAACTGGTCACGTAGTCCTTTAGGCCCTAAAACCAATCAGTTTGAATGTGTACCCCGTTTAGAAATGACCTATCACTCCAGCCTGACCTGTTCCCGCCAATGAATGAACTAATCATGTTCAGGAGTTGTTGTTTGATTTTCCCACGGTGTATAATGATTTGTTAAAGGAGACTGTGATGTATGTAAAATCCCCGCCCTCCCAAAAAAAGTGTACTTAAGCAGTGCTCAGCCCCTGCTCGGGGCTCTGGGCTGCTTTCCCTTCTTGAGTGGGCACGGAGCCCCAGCATGCTGGTTCAATAAATCCCCTTCTGCCAATTGCATGAGTGGTCACTTGGTGGTCTCTTTCTCCGACGCTTTGCCTGACCCTTACAGAAAGCAGTTGAAAAAAATTTGAAACTCATTATTACAAGAAAGACATAAAAGCTCAGATTCTGAGAGATGAAAGCTCAAAACTCCACCCTCACTGTTTATTTCCAGGATTGTTACCCAAAGCTTCACAATTTACTTTTTTTCCCTCCAGGACTCATCATCAATGGGAGAGGGTTAAAGTTCAGTGTTGGGTACTCAGTATTGCCTCCTCCCTCCAGGACCCATTTTTGTTGGGAGAGGAGGAATATCTGCCCTTTTCCCTTGGGGCCCACTGTTACTGGAAAAAGATTTACTGGGTGGGGTCTAATGTTTGCCTTCCTCCTCCACCAGGTCAGACACTTTAGAGGGATCATCATTTTTCATTTTGTATATCCTTCAAAATCGGGGGACAATCATGGAAGGGAAGAAGAGTAAACAGAGTAGGATTTATTTAAGCAAGAAGAAAAAGAAATTCCACCATGAAAGAGAGGGCCTGATAGCTGAAAAGCCATTTTGGTGTGCCATCTTACATATACGATCCTGGATAGATCATGGAGCAAAATGTATGTAAAATAGGCATTGAAAAAGAATCAAGACTATCATCTGAGTTCACCTTCATCCTCCTTTTTGTAATCCATCCTCTTTTCTGTAACTTCCATCTCGGTTCACCCACATCTTCTGTTTTCTACCTCTGGGACAAAGGAGTTGGCTGGAGGTGTTCCCACAGGTGAGCCTCAAAGCCTTCCACATTTGAAATAGGTCTTTATAGTGCTTAATAACATGTCTAGGGATTAACCTCCAGGTGTGCTTAAATGGGACTCATTATCTTGACTGCTTGGTCATTTTAGTATGTATTATTTTATCCTCATTCAGCATTCAGTATGAGAAGCTACACAGGGTAAATGGTTTATGATTGGCAAATTTAAATACTTCTCTGGGCTGCTAAAATATACTGGTGGGCCCCTGTTGTCTGGTAGTTATCCCTGAGAGGATTAAGGCAGAAGAATATTGTCTCCTGGAATATAAGGTTCAAATAGAAGACATGCTCTGCGTTGGTTAATTTGCTTATTAAAGGCATGCCCTTTGTTATCTCTAAGAATTGGCTACCCCAGGGAAAATCAATCTCACCATCCAGAAAGTTAACCCCAAGTTCCTTGGTCCTGGGGATTAAACTCAGGGGTATTCTACCACTGAGTTATAACACAGAACTTCTCCTTCTTTATTTTGAGACAGGGTCTCATTATGTTTCTCAGATTGGCTTAGAATGTGCTGTCCTCCTGTCTCAACCGCCTTAGTAGCTTGAATTACAGACATGAGCTACCAAGTCCACCTCAGAAACATTTTCTTAAGTCAAAAGCTCATATATACATAAAAACAACCCTGCCACACACACACTGCATTTTTCAGTCAAATGTCCCTTCACATATTTGCTTATTTCTTTCAGTCCACATCTTGTGTTTCCATTATCTTATCATGATATTTCTCAGAACAAAACATTTTAATTTTGATGAGATTAATTTATGAGTTTTCCTTTAACAGACTATTTTTTGGTGTTTTTAAAAGATTTTTTTAGTTGTCAGTGGACCTTTTTTTTTCTGTTATGTGGTGCTGAGAATCGAACCCAGTACCTCACACATGCTTGGCAAGCACTCTGCCACTGAGCCACAACCCCAGCCCTATTTTTGATGTTTTACTAAGAACTCTTTATTTAGTCCTACATCCCACGAATTAAGCTCTTTGTTTTTTTATTCCCTATATTTTTCACTTTTATGTTTTTTAATGTATCTGTGACCCTTTGAGTGAGATTTTTCTGTAAAATGTGTGATTTAGGTAAAGATTCATTTCTTTGCTTATGGATGTACAATTGTTCCAGGAGCATTTACTGAGAAAGTTTACTTCTTCCTCCACTGAATTATTTTTGCACCTTTATCAAAAATCAGCTTGCCATACTTGTTTGGGGTTATTTCTCGGATCTTTATTTTGTTCAATTGATCTATGCATCCATTTCTCTGCCAAAACCACTCACTCTGAAAATCATATAGACTGATTCCCCATAACTCACATACACATTTTTTTTTAAAAAAATGATTTACCTATTTTAATTATTTACTTTTTTATACAAAGAAAAATAACAAATAATCTTGCTTATATCTTAAAAAATCTTACTAGGGATTTTGTTAGGAATTTGTTCAATCTATATTCAACGTGGGGATAATTGATATCATTATATATTGAGTATTATGATACATGAATACAATATATATCTCTATTTATTTAAACCCTCTTAATGTGTTTCATAAAATTTTTGAAGCTTTTTTGCATATACATGCTTTACATGTTGTCTTAGTCACTGTTCTCTGGCTAAAATCATGCTACCACAGACTGGTGTAGTTATAAGGAAAAGAGGTTTATTTCAAGTTACAGTCCTGGTCCGATGTCAAGGAACTACATCTGTTGGTGTCCTTCTTGCTGGCAGAGTCCCAACATAGCACAGAGCATCACATGTTGAAAGATAGGGACTTTATGAGAGACCTAGCCAAATTAGCTTGTATAGCAGAACCATTTCATAGATAACCTATTAGCCCACTTATCTATTAATCTATTAGTTGCATGGAAAGCTCAATCCCTTCATGAGGAGAGAATCATGATCATCTCTTAAAAGTCCAACCTGGTTTTATCTCAACATAATGAAAATAAAATTTCAACATGAGTTTTGGAAGGAACAATTCATACTCGAACCATTGGTCAAATTTTGTTAGATTTATGCCTAAGTAATTGCCCTTCTTCCTCTTCCTTCTCTCCTCCTCTTCCTCTTCCTTCTCCTCTTCCTCCTTCTTCTTGTTTTTTTTTCTTTCTTCTCTTTCTTTCAACTCTCTCCCTTTCTGAGATATTGTAACTACACATGGGGGAGGGTCTTACTACTCCTTGCAAAGATGGAGTTACTGGCCTTGTTAAGTCTTTTTTTAAATATATGCTTAGTTGTGGATGGACATAATACCTTTATTTTATTTATCTTTATGTGGTGCTGAGGATTGAACCCAGTGCCTCATACATGCTAGGCAAGCCCCCTGCCACTGAGCCCCAGCCCCAGCCTCCTTGTTCAGTATTTTATGAATAAAGTTGTAAGTAGTAAAGAACTTGGCTTTGTAATCAAAACACTTTCCTCAAAGAAAAGCTTAGGCAATGACAGCTTGTTAAATTTAACCAAACTTTTAAAGAATTGACAGCAAGTTTTCACAAAGTTTTAAAAAAATAGAAGAGGGAGAATACTTGTCATTGAAGTTTTAGCCGGGGCAATTGGGAAATTAAATGAAATAGAAAACATCCATGGGCTGGGGATACGGCTCGAGCGGTAGCATGCTGGCCTGGTGTGCGCACGGCGCTGGGTTCGATCCACCGCACCACAAACAAATGAAGATGTTGTGTCCACCGAAAACTAAAAAAAAATAAATATTAAAAAAATTCTCTCTCTCTCTCTTAAAAAAGAAAACATCCAAATTTGACATAAAAAACATGAAACTATCTCTATATCCACATGACATGATCTCTTATATATAAAATAATAAGTTATCCACTAAAAATCTACCTATTAGAACTAATAAATGTCATCAATGAAATTATAGGATACAATATTAAAAAGCTAGTGTCTTTTAAATAATTAATGCAATCTCAATCAAAATCTTAGCGGGCTTTTTACTGGAGAAATTGTCAAGCTGATCACAATATTTTTATGGAAATTTTATGGACATAAAGAGCAAAACAACCTTGAAAAAGAACTAAATTAGAATAATTAAACTTGGAATTTTAAGACTCATGACCTATGTGTGTTAATAAAAGGCAGTGTGGAATTGTCATAAGGATAGACATAAAGATTAATACAATAGAAATGATAATTCAAGAATGTCTTCACATTTACAGACATCTGGATTTTGAAAGTTTCTAAGACATGGGGGGAAAACTTGTATTTTCAACAAATGATCCTAGGACAACTGTGTGTGCGAAAGAATATGAAGTTGAAATTCTACCTCACACCACAACAAAAAGAATTGGTCCAAAGGGATCAAGAACCTAAATTTCATAATTAAATACATAAAAATCTTAGAAAAAAACAGATATTAATCTATATGTATTTGGATAAGGAGATGATTTCTCACATATGACTTCAAAAGATCACGCAACAAAAGAAACTATATGGAAATGATAGATAATATTTAAAATTGTTCTGTGCATCAAATAATACCATAAAGAAAAGGAAATGGCAACCTAAGGAATGATACAATTTTTTGTAAAAATAAATAATATGATAATATATTTTGTATGTTGAGTATATAAAAATTACTATAATTAAAAAATAAAAAGACAAATAACCTGGTTCAAAATGGGCAAAGTATATAAATAGACATTTTTATAAAGCAAACATTATTAACCACTAGGGAAATGCAAATCAAACCATAATGAAATGTTACATATTCATGTCTAAGAGTAAATAATTATCTCCATTAATCATCAGGGAAATGTAATAGTACACCACATTGAAATATCCCTATACATACCTAAATTCCTAAAATTAAAAGGAATAGTAACAGTATACAAGTAACAGTACAGAAAAGTAACAGTATAGAAGAGTAAATTGGTGCAAATGGTTTGGTAAACTGGAAGTTTCGCTGACATTTTTCTATGCATTTTCTATGCATCAAAATTTCAATTTTATTCATATTCCCAGAAGAAATGCATACAAGGATACCTCAAAGTTTTCAAAGACACATTATTCGTAATGTCTCTAATTTGGACATGATCACCAGTGGTCCATCAATAGCAGACTAAAACAAATTTCTGCATATTCTAGCAATGATTGTGACTATACTACATATACTGGCAGAATCACAAATATATTTCACACATGATGCCAAATAAATAATAAAATAACTTAGTTTCATGTATGTAAAGCTTTACACAAAGCAAAATACATCTATGTTTTTTTTTTTTATGTCAGGATGATTGCAACCTTTAGGGACATATTTGTTGGTAGTGATGGAGGGGAAAAGAGATTCTAGCTTATAGCTAATGTTTGATTTGAGGGAATAAATTAGAGGTTCCATGGTTATGTACAATTTTGGATATACTGATGTACACACTTTTCTGTGTGTTTATTTTATTTCAGTTACAAGATTGTAAGATAAAAGTTCAAGTAGATCAATATTTTAGTCAATATTTCACCACTGTGACCAAAAACCTGACAAAAACAGTTTTTGATGAGGAGACGTTTATTTGGCACTCATACTTTCAGAAGTTGCCATCCATAGACAGCCAACTCCACTGCCTGGGGTGAGGAAGATGATTGTGGCAGAAGAGAATGATGGAGGGAATCCACTCAAGACACTGTAATGAAACAGAGAGAACTTAACTCAACAGGAACAACATATAAACCCCAAAAGCAAACTCCCATTAACCAACCTCTTCCAGCCACACCCTACCTGCCTACTGCTGATTAGGTTAAGGCTCCAATAACCTAATCATTTTACCCCGGAAAATCCTTGCATTGTCTAACACATGAGATTTTAGGGAAAATCTGTTTTCAAAACCATAACAATTAGTTAATAGCAACTTATATACAGAATAAAAGAAAAATAGTTAATTGGAGTACAGGTTAGAAGAAAATATTTGGAATGAATGCAAGAAAAAAAAAACAAGATGAAATCAGTTGTTAAGCCATTTATAAGCTAGAATGAGAAGCTTTAAGCTCCTGCTCCCTAAGAAGATTAGGAAGACAGTGTTTTCTTCCCCTAGTTAATTGTTCTTGAATATATCCACTACAGGAAGGAGATGCCTGCAGAGGATCTAGGAAGGAAATATCTTCCAAATTAACCAGTGAATCCTAACAGGCCTTCAGAGAGCACCTGTGCAGGCACCTGGGACCCCCTAGCAGAACACACCTGGAATGTAAACCTTGAAGAGTTCCTTTAAAATCCCCTTGTTCCTCCTGATGGACAGAATCACAGCCTTAGGATCAGGAGTCTCTTATATTTCTCCTATGCTAGCAAAGCAATAAAACAACTTTTTCCTTTTTCTCAAAACCGTATCCTCATTATTAAATTGGCATTAACTGGCGTTGGGTACAAGGATGGACTTTTTGGTTACAATTCCATTTATATGAAATATGTAAGTAAAAATAATACAATGTTGTTCATTGTCAGGATGTGTCATCTATTCATGAGCGTGTGAAGTCATCATATTGTTCATAAACTTTCAACTTAAACCTGTAAAACATCTGAACTTGTTGATTTTTGGAATGTTATGATTTTTGGTTTCTTTACTTTCAAAAATTTTCCTTATTACCTATCATCAGTCTAAGTTCTACTTACCTTATCATCAGTCTAAGTTCTCTTTTCTGCTACCAAGTTTGGTAACCAAATTGCTCGGAGAGAAAAATTTCATCATATCATGTAACATAGCTCCCATACATGATTGTCTACTTCCTACATGTTGGTGAGTATTCCCTACACCATTCATGCATATGTAGATCTCCTTCATTTTGTTTCAAATTCCAAGTATCATATATATTTCATTTCAAAGGTTTCATTTTGTTAATTTTATATGCCCTAAATATTTTAATTTCTAATTCTTTAAATATGTTTTTTTTTTTTTTGGTCCTGGGAATTGAACTCAAGGGCCCTCGACCACTGAGTCACATCCCCAGCCCAATTTTGTATTTTATTTAGAGAAAATGTCTCACTGAGTTGCTTAGTGCCTCCATAAATTGCCGAGGCTAACTTTGAACTCACAATCTTCCTGCCTCTGCCTCCTAAGCAGCTGGGATTACATGCCTGGCCTAAATATATTTATTTTAAGTTCTATGTTTGATGATTCTAATATATGATGTCTTTAAGGGTCTGTATATACCTTGTATTGTTTTTTCCTTATTATTAATAGTGCTTTGTTTCTTTATGTGATTTTTTTAACTGAATTTTATAAATTCCTTGGAATATAATTTTTAGAAAATCACTGAGGCCTGGAATAAAGCAATGTTATTTCCTAAAATGTTTTCATTTGTTCCTTAAAATGCTACACATCTAGAGTCATTTAAAACTAACTGTAAAGAAAATTGATTCTAAATTTTTACTTTTAAACAATGAATATCCCCATATCAAAATTTTAGTCACTTATGAGTATGTCTAAATACAGTTAGAAAATGTAGTGATTAAATCTGTTGTAGTTAATGTTTTTTTTTTTTAATTCTACCAAATTTACCCTCAAGACCACTAAGATTGTCTCAAGAAATCCTCACATAATGCTTTTATTTTAGCAACAGCTTCCAAATGGTTTCTCATCTGCAATTTTATCTCACTGTGATTCATTATCTGAACTTCACACAGTGTTCTTTCTCTCTAAAGTACAAATTGTATTGTCCTATATATTGGTACTGCTGTGAAAGTGAAAATAATCATAACATACTTTCAAAATGGTGATAAATGTTCTTTCTTTTCCCATCTTTTCTTACTCTCTTTCTCTTGGTTACATACTTAATGGAAATAAACTTGTTTCTTGAGGGTGATGAAGATGAATTTGAATGAAATTCTTGAACTATTAATCATTTGATTGTTTAAAAAGGATAAGATGCTCATCTGCAAAAAGAGCCACAACTATGAATAATTTCAAAGTTAAAGCACTGTTTGATATACAGCCATTGCATGTGCCCAAGTAAAATGTAAATTAAGTGAAAAGCAATTCCCAAATTACCAGTTACTACACTACATTCTATGGGGATGGTTTCAGGAAGATTGACTTGGTCAGTCTACTTCCTCCTGACATCTCTTCATTCTATGTTGTCTTTTACCCAGACTATACTCTTTGTTTAAAATGTAAGCGGAGTCTCATACTACCAGATTGGACCACACTTCAGAGTTATCCTTAGCTTAAAAAGATCATAGAAAGACTGAAACCAGTATCTGAGATGATTCCCAAGAGATAGTGTTTCAAAGCTGAGTCTTTTCAAGTTACAATGGCTTGGGAAATATCTTGGATTGCTACAGAGCCACACTAACAAAATATAAAGCAAAGCCAATACAAGTTCATGGCACAATTAGTTATCAATTAAACCAGTCACCTACTAGAACATGAATATTTTTTCAGAAGATAATATATTCCAAAATCTGTATAACATATCATACATGATGTTCAATATTAATTTAAAAACTATAGATACACAAAAAGACTGAAAAATATGATTCACAATTAAGGAAACAACAATAATAACAAAATCCTGTCAATAAAAAACAAATCTAATATGCATAATATTTGTACTTAAAACTGTTAAAATAAAATAATATATCCATGAATAAATAAAAAATAAATTAAGTAAAATATTTCTTGTAGAAATATAAATACAAGAACCAAATAGTGTAATAAGTGAAATGAAAATGACATGGGGTCTCCTTAAAGGAAGCTTTCAGTTGGCAAAAATAGTGAGTTCAAAATCAAATTAATAGTAATTATTCAATCTAAAAAACAGAGAGACAAAAAAAAACTAAAGAGAGTCGCAGGTAATTGTTGCACAATATCAAATAATCTAATATACATACAATCAGAGTCAGCAAAAGAGTAAAAGTTAGATTATTGCTGAAAAACATGTTAGAAAATAATGGCCAAAACATTGTCAAACTTAATGAAAAACAGACTTGTAGATCCAAGATGCTCAATGAACCCCTTAACAGTACAAATGGAAAGACATGTATGTATATATATTATAGGTATCAGATAAAAATCAAAGAGAGAAAATTTTCAAAGAAGACAATAGAGGGAAAATATGCATAGAGGAACAAGGATAAAAATTCCACTGAATTCTCTTCAGAAACCAAGGAGGCCATAACTTTACAAAGGCTCACAGGGTTTTTTTTATCGGACTCTAACATGCCATGTGACAGATAAGTTAACTTGTTAGGGCCACCTTAGGTCTTTACCTTGATTAATATAATTATGAATTCACAGGCCAAATTAAGAAATAGAGCATGGTCAATACCTTAAAAGCATTGTACTTACTCTTAATCATATTCCCCTCTTTCCAACAAAAAATAAACCCCAACATGAATTCACCATTCTTTTTAGTTTTACTCTGTTGTTTGATATCCCAAAGTAACATATTGTTCAAAATTGTATGCTTTGGAACTTTTCATAAATATAACCATGTGTTGTTTTCTTTTTCTATAGCTTTTTCACTCAACATAATGTTTGTGAGAATATCCTCATTAATGTCTTCTGGTATAGCTAATTAATTTGCACAATTTTATGCTTCCATCATAAACCACAATTTTTATGCATTCTACTGCTAATGGGCATTTGTTTTACCTTCCAATTAAATTGTCATAAACACCATTGCTGAAATTATCATCAGACAATTAAAACTCTGGGGGTGGGGGACAGGAAGCACATGACATATTTCACTTAGTTGGCTTATCATAAACACCAGTTGCACAATCTGTTTTGATTTTGAATAATCCTACTTTTGTAGATTGGTAGATCCAACTCTAAATTAGGTCATCTTGCCCCTGAATTTCCATTTTGTACCAAGGAAAAGGAAGAAATAGCTAAACTATTTTTCTGTGATCTTGACTCTGACTTGGTTCTTATAAAAATCTCAGGGAAAAAAAGTCTATTGTATTAATATGGAAATCACTAAAATAACATAATTTCTTAAATTTAGAATCATTTTCTCAAGAATTCTGCAACAGGCTAGTTAAAATGTTTTATTCCTATAAAATTATTAAAAATAAAATAAAACTGATTTATGCTTTGACATTCTGTCAGTGTATATTTAAATGAAAACTTACCATTCTATTTTGTGCCTCTTTAGATTTGTCTTTCATATTACATTTATAATAGATGGATATTCTGAAAAAAAAGTTTTAAATATGAATTATAAGCCTATTCTGATATATTTTTAAGTCAGATATAAGGGAAATATATATGTTGTATTATCAAAATTGAACATGCAAGTTTTTGTATATAAACAATATTAAATAAAATATAGACTTATATATCGATTGATATTATATATAAAATATACTATATATATAAATTTTATATGACATATTCCATATTCAATACTCTTATTCTAACCTATGGTTGAGAGTAAAATTTTGTTCCTTTTCTGGAATTTTGCATAATCCAAAATTGTTAAAGTATTTTCAGTGGGATTAACATAACTATGGATATTTTTTTTTTTAAATATAGGTAGTTCTTGTTCTATTTACATTTAGCAATTGTTAAGGTAAATGCATCTTTAAAAATTATGTACATTTTTCTTTTTATTTAAAATAACTTTGTTTCTCTTCATATGTGTTATCCCTAGGAAAAAAGAATAGGATTAAAACAAACAAACAAACAAACAAAGTCAGCCTGAGAAAATTCATGTTAGACTTCATAGAAATTAGAGTATTTGAAGGGCTATTGATTTCTATTATGTATTTTTCTCCATGTAATTGAACTGTTTCAGGGATAAAGAATCTCCTTTAATGTAAAATTATTAGGGAACCATCAACTCACGTTGCTGAGAAAAATTACAGTTTCATGAAGGATAAATACTAATTCATATATTTTTCAGAGCACAAATTTCACAAAAGTTGCATAATCTTTGTAAAAAACAAATGTACTGATGCTGGGGTATGACTCAGTGGCAGAGCACTTGCCTAGCACGAGTGAAGCATTGGGTTTGATCCTTAGCATCACATAACAAATGAAGTAGGCATTCTGTCCATCTACAATGAAAAAAATTAAAAACAAAAAATTCATAAATTTTCTAAATAAATCATCATTTTTATTTCCAAGATAAAGATTAAAAAATCAGATAGCCAAGAATTTCATGCAATGTTACAGCTATGCATAATTCCTAGAGATTTCAATTTTAATATTAAGTCCCATGTAATTGTGTATATTCAGTATGAACACTTCAATGAAAAATTTAGGGGTTGGAGATATAACACTTCAATGAAAAATTTAGGGGTTGGTAGAGTGCTTGCCTTGCATTCACAAGGTCCTGGGTTCAATCCTCAACACTACAGGAAAAAAAAATGAAGGCAGGGTAAAGAAATAACATCTTGTTTATAAGACTGTATCACTATCTTCTTAGTAGTAGATGCATTAACATTACAAGATCAATTCACTTACCTAAATTTTTGTAAAGGAAAACACTTTTTTTAAGTTAGACATTCATTTGTGCATTTCATAATACCTAATTTCATACATCTAAGTTAAATGGAAACATGTACACTGTAGTAACTATCTTAGTCTATTTATGTTACTATAACATTATCATAGACTTGGCAATTTATAACCAAAAATGTTTTATTTCTCACAGTTCTAGAAGATAAGTCCACAGCAGGGGCACTGCATTTGGTGAAGGTATTACTACTTCTAAAGAGTCTAGTGTCTCAGGGCAGCCCAGGATATTACATAGTGACCAGGCTAACAAAAGACGGCCAAATGGGCTTTTGTAACAGTCCCAATCTTGTGATAATTAACCGACTCCCTTGATAATCCATTAATCCATTGATGAGAGTAGAGCCCTCATGACACAAATGCCTCCCAAAGGACCTCCTTCTCAGCCATGCTGCACAGGGCACCAAATTTTCAACCCATCAAATTTGGAGAGATGCACTGAAATCATAACAATCTCCACTGGGAAAAATATCTTTTTCACTTTCCCTTTCAGCGTTTATCTAAGCCAAATTAATCACATTTTCCCAATAAATTATCCATTGCCTACAAAGATTTAGGGAAATAGATACATCTTATTATTATGCAATTTTTATTATTTTTTTTCGATTTCTTGATCCATAAATATTTTTGTGATTTTATTTATTTTAGCTCTGTATTACATTTTATCTATTTAAAATTGAAAGTTGAAGAACTTTTTTTTTGTGATTTTCAAAAGTGCACCTAGATAAGCATCAACCCCAGTGAAGAGGGAGTTTGACTCATACACAAACTTCCAAAGTCGATAGTTTAGGGATGCAAAATAATTCAAAGATTGATCTAATCAATGCTATCATTCACCTTTTTGAAGAAAATAAAATAATGTTGTTATAAAATTTATACCAGGCACTCATAATCATGTACAATTTAGGGGAATTTCGGGTATGTAAACCAGGTGGCATGATTATACTTTCAGCTATTCAAAGTATAGATCATCTGAGATCACAAAGCATGTGGAACCCTTATTCACTTCTGACAGAAAGATAAAACAGTGAAGCTAATTTGTAAAATCATGTGACTGTTTCTTATAAATGTAAACACATGTCTACTGTATAACCCTGCAATATCACTGCTTGAGATCTACCCAAGAAAAATAAAAGCATACTCACACTAATGCATTACGTTAATGATTATGGAAGTTATATTCATATCAATGAAAAATATAGCAATTAGTAAGTAGAAAAAATGTGCTGCAGTCACACTATGGAATAATAGCAATATAGGAGATTAACTATTGTTTGTGTGATATGAATTAACCTAAAATGTGTTATGTTAACTGAAAAAAAAGCCAGATTATAATGGCTACATACTGTATGATTTCATTTACATGACACCTCACAAAAGGCAAAAATTTAGAAATGGAAAAGACATCAGTGATTGCCAAGGGCTATAGGATGGGAGTAAGGATTGAATATATGGTAGCACTATGAGGGAGTTTGGGGTAAGATAGATTATTTTGTATGAAACTTTGTTGTGTATACATGATTCTATGCATTTTTCAAAACCCATTGGATTGTTGTTATGATTTAGATCTGAAATGTCTGTCAAACTCCATGTGCTAAAGGTTTGGTCAATATCCTGTGTTATTATTGGGAGATGGTGAAAACTTTAGGATGTAGGGCCTAGTTGGTGGGAATGGGTGACTGAGGGCATGAGGGTATTTTGTCCATTTCCCTTTTCTTTCTGTTTCCCAGTAGTTTCACTCCACCATGTACCCCCTGTCCTAATGTTCTGCCTCAACACATGCCTAAAAGCAGTGAAGCCAGCTGACCATGGGGTGAAAGCTTTAAAACTTTGAGCTAAAAAATGTTTCTCTTAAATTGCCTTTCTCAGATATTTTGTTATATTGATGGAAAACTAACAATTGTACACCAGAAATAGAAAAATTTTCTATGTATAATTAAAAAAATAAACTAGGAAATGTATGCAGGGATAGAGTTCAGACATTCACAAACTAATCTCAGTGCATTACAAATATATGATAACTACACAGAAAAGTTTGGGATGGGGTAGAGGAACTCACTTAAGTAACATTTGAGAGTGGTGTTTTGACTAGACACTGTAAAGCTAATGGTCAAAAGAAATGCACACATACACATTGTGGTATATTGGTAAATTTCTTTTTTAGAAGTATATAATTTAGAAATTCTAAAACTATAGAATGTTTGAAAAACTATGTAACTACACTGTAGATAATGAGAGGCAGGTTTCTTTGTTTTGTTTTGTTTCTATTGGAGAAAGATGCTACAAAGAAGTAAAAACATAAAAGATTTTTTTAAAGAGAGAGAGAGAATTTTAATATTTATTTTTTAGTTTTCGGCGGACACAACATCTTTGTTTGTATGTGAGGATCGAACCCGGGCCGCACGCATGCCAGGTGAGCATGCTACCGCTTGAGCCACATCCCCAGCCCAAAACATAAAAGATTTTAGAGGGCTCAGTGGCCCATGCGTGTAATCTCAGAGGCTTGGGAG
>NW_026000316.1:7291923-7295485 GCF_001458135.2 Marmota marmota marmota
CCCCCCCCCCCCGACGAAAAAGATAAAAGATTTTTAAAAGTAAGAATTAATCCTAGGTTGCTGGTTTGGATTTAATTATATCAATATTGAAATAATTTTAAAAATATGTATATAGATATGTAATAAGGAATATAGATGTATGTAAGCATAGTTAGTATAGATACATGTATTTCAAATACCACTTACCAAAAGGGAGTAGAATAAGTTAACTCTAGTAAAAATGAAGAAACCTAGTGCCCATATGTTATTTCTAAATACCATTCCCCAATAAAAGGAACCAGGACACCAATGAAAACTAGCATCAAACAACAGAAAATTATCATTTTCACAGTTCTGGATGCCACAAGTCTGAAACCAAACTGCTCTGCTCCTTCTGAAGGCTCCAGGGAGAATCTTTCTTTGTCTCTTCCAGCTTCTGGTGGCTTCAGGTGCTCCTTGTGTCAGTTTCACTCCCATTTTTTCCTCAATCTTTGTATAGCCTTCCTTTATTTGTCTTCTTGCCTTCTGTCTCTTATAAGGACACGTAGGGCCCACCTTAAAAAGCAGGATGACTTGGGGCAGGTGCTGGGGCTCAACAGTAGAGCACTAGCCTAGCATGTGTGAGGCCCTGGGTTCAATACTCAGCACCACATAAAAATAAATAAAAATTAAAATAAAGAAGGCAGGATGAGCCTATTTTGGGATTGCAAAGATGATTTTCCAAATAAGGTTACATTCACAGGACCTGGGGTAAGGATTGGACAGCTCTTTCAAAGGTATCATTTAACACTGTACATCCTGTATCCAAAAATAAGTTAAGATAATAGATACATTATATCTCATTTACACATTATATAATGTATACATGTATTGAAATATCAAATTACCTCATGTGTAATTTTTATATTTTTGTGTATTAATTTTAAAAATATATTTAGCCAGTTGGAGTGATGCTCTCCTATAGTTCCAGCTACTCCAGAAGCTGACATAAAACAATTGCTTGAGTCCAGGAGACCTGGTCCTGACTGGGCAACATAGCAAGGCCTTATATCTGAAAACAAACAAACAATAAATAAGATTTCATTAAAGTTATCCAATCCAGGAAAAAAACAAGTTAAAGTGACTCCAAATCATGTTTCATTTCTTTCCAAGGAAGAAAGACAGTGCCTCACAGGATGCACCTATGCATGGATGAACTGCTAGGTGACAATGGAGACCTGGTTCTGATGAACTTCCAAGACCCACTCTGATGTCTTGTCCTGCTTTGGCTTCTTGGTGAGAGTACAAGTCCAAGTATTTCTGTCGAAGTCATTGCTCCTGTTTGCTGCTGAGTCAATCTGACAAGACCTGGCACCTGGGAAAATGATTATACAAAGAAACTATTTGCTTCTGTTTTAAGTTTTGTTTCTATGGAAACCTCAGACTCTCAGAGCCCACTGGCTTGAAGGCAGATGCCTTTCACCATGTGGCAGGAAGTACCTGACACCCAGCCAGGGTTGAGGAAGGAAAACTGCTCAACTAGAGTACTGTGAGAAACAAGGGGCAAAAGACAAATAGAAGCAATATCACCTCCTATATCCCAGAGACACTGCTGAAGCCTCAGTTTCTCAGCATGGGTCTCTCGGGAAGGAACACACTGTCTTTCCTCCTTGTTTTTGTGCCTATATTCTACATGGGGCTTCATCTTAGGAAGACTGCCCAGACAGGCAAAGAAAACTGTTGTTTGAGAGACTCTATAGACTACAAGAGCATGTAGGGGTATCACACTTGGAGTTGCAGATTTAAAACAAAATGGCAATAGATGAAGGGTGAATATCACAGAAACAGAGCTGTGGAAATAAATATGCAGTTGGTGACTCTTGATAGCAGCTAACAGTATTCTCACTTGCTTGGGCTTCATTCTGAAGATCAACCAGCTTATGTGTGGATAGCAGGGACTGGAAACAGGAAGGATACTCTGGAAAGCCCAAGAAGCCCAGTAGCAGGGGTCTGGTTTGCTGATTGTGTAGAAGTGTCACTGGGTATGGGAACTGTGAGCTCATTAGCTCACCTCAAAACAGAGGGTGTATATAACCCCTGAGACTCCTGTGCGGAGTTTGTATGCAGTTTTCTAATGCTAAGCACTTCCTGCTTTGATCCTCTTAAAGTGCTCATGTAGTTCATCCTGCTGGCCTTTCTGTTCACAGAGAGGACCCTAAGGGTCACAGCAGTGAACCAACTCACTGTGGCCAGTCAGTGTGTATGTTGTGGGCCTGGAGCCCTGGTTGTGGGCCTGAAGCTCACATCACATATCGTGCAGCTGTGAGACCTTGGTTCATTCACCCTCACTGTGCTCAGCCCCATTGAACTAGTTGTAGTAATTTGCCCACATCTTCTAGTGTTGTGACAAAGATAAAATTGGTAAATCAATATGCAATGCTGACCATAGGTCCAGTATGACTGGTCCTCCTGGAGTGTGAGCAGGAAGCATTTGTCTCAGTCCCTCCCAGTCCTTCCCAGTTCCCACCCTCATAATTGCTGTCTTTTTTACAGTTTCAGAGATTCCAAGAAGTGAAGTTAACACATCTGCAGGGCATTGCCAACAACTACAAGGCATCCCACAACATCTCTGCCTGATTCCAGAACCTGCCAGGAAAGGCACAGGTCATGAGTCTGGTGGTCAACCTGACACAGGTTGCTATTCAGGGGTCCTGGCCTACATGAAGGTCTGGTTGAGGAAGATGAAGCTTAGAAGCCAGAAGGTGTATACACTGATGCAGGCCTTGGACCTTGCCATTAATAAAAAGGGCAGGCAGTAGGAATGAGAAAGGAAGGAGCAGAAGGTACAGATGCTATCTGGGCTTGGCCCTGGACATGCTGGCTCTGCAGGATGTGTTCACCCACCTGACACATGAAATCAACAACCTGGCTGCTTTTGAGGACAGGGATAGGGAAATAACAACATAAAATGGGAGTATCTATGATACTAGAAAATAATAAAATATCCAAGCCCTATTCCTCCCAAAATAAGTAAAATAAAGGTGGACACACCTCAAAAAAGCAAAGAAATCAATCTAAAAGAACTCCAATTGTCAAACAAATAAATCATATTTTATACTCCTAAATAAAACCAATATCTGAGTCTCTACTGTTAAAAATAAATGATTGAATAAATACATGAATAGAGAATAGACAAATCTTCCTTACAGATTCACATCATCAAATGATGTGAAACCCTTATAAGTTTCCAGATGTCATCTAACTTGTTCTCTAGAAAGAGTGAATTAAATTTGTTGAAATTGGATTTTCAGGGGCTGGAGTTTTGGCTCAGTGGTACAGCACTTGCCTGGCATGTGTGAGGCCCTGGGTTTGATCCTTAGCACTGCATATAAATAAATAAGATAAAAATCTATTGACAGCTAATCCAATTTCATACACACACACACACACACATATATTGTTTATATATATGCCTTCTCCAGCTATAACCTACAAGCCTTCAATTAGCACTCATATAATCTGTATCATGGGATTAATGCACTAATCAGATTAAGGCTTTCATAACCCAATTATTTCACCTCTAAACATATATATATCTGTCTCT
>NW_026000316.1:7295492-7314700 GCF_001458135.2 Marmota marmota marmota
GTATATATATATATATATATATATATAAAAATTGGATTTTCAGAGGATCTTCTACTACTTCTAAAGCTTCATTTTATTTTATTTCCTTAGAAGCCTCCAGGGAATTTGATAGACTCTGTCAGTTTAAAAATTGAATGTTGTATAATAAAAGACACTATCATGAAAGTTACGGTATCTGAAAAAGTTCTTTGAATTTGTTTCTATTTTCAAGTCCCAAATTTCAATAAAATATTGAAGGCCTAAATTTGTTACCAAAAAAGGGCAATTTTTGATGGGATAAGTAACTCTGTTAGGTTTTAAATCGGGGCAGATACAGACAAAATACTTGCACTTTATAGCTATGATTTAAAATTAAGAATACAGGTACAGAAGATACCAGGTAGAAATAATCCAATTAAATTAGTAAACTATAATTGAAAAGAATAAATACATATGAACACAAACACATAAACTGTGGTCATGATATTTATTTGGACACTTTATATTGCAAAGTAAAATGCATTAAACTTGTTTACCAATATTTGTAACAGAAATTAAGAGGGCTATAGGAAATAAAGAAAATAAATGTAAGATAAAACAAAAAGGAGTTCTGCATAGATCAGTGGTGATAACATACAATGAACAGAGGAGAATGATTGATTCAACTCCATGCATTTGAAAAATTCTATACCCATGCTAATGAAATAAATAAATACTAGTCATTTGAATACAGAATTCTAAGAAATGGTATTTTATTATAAAACCTAGAAAATAAATAATAAGTTACATGATGTCATATTCTATTTTTATCTCTAAAATTTGCTTATTTTTAGTTTCCAACATTTACATTGACTTTACATGTTCATTTAATCACTAGACTATGTAAAGAAACAGACATATTTTTCTACAGATACAATAACTTGCTTTTCTCTGATTTTCATTACCATAAAAAATACACATATAAACAGATTACCTTTAGGATTTTCTCAGTGATGATTTCTTCCTTCCCATATGCTCAATATGCCACATTTTTTTAGCTCTAAACCTGGGTCAGAACTTTCAGGATTGCCTTAATTTAGTTTACACTAACTGAAATTACGAGATATTAAGGGGAGAAAAAAAGATGCAGAGTGGGGAGAGAGAAAGAGAATCCCCACCGATGGTTGTTTTAGTTAGCTTTTTTTTTTTTTTTTGCTACTATGACTAAAGGACCTGAGAAGAATAGTTTTAAGGAGGAAAAGCTTATTTGGGGGCTCATACTTTCAGTGGTCTCTCCATAGCTGGCCAACATCATGGTGGAAGAGAATGGTGGAGGATAGCAGCTCAAGACATGGTCAGGAAGCAGAGAGAGAGAGAGAGAGAGAGAGAGATTAATGAACAAAATATATATCCCAAAGGTAGGCCTCTGCGCACCCATCTCCTCCAGCTATATCCTACCAGCCTTCAATTAACACTCATATAATTTGTATTAGGGGATTAATACACTGATTAGATTAAGGCTCTCATAACCCAATTGTTTCACCTCTAAACTCTCATGAATTTTCTGACACATCAGCTTTTGGGGGATTCTTAATATCTAAAATATAACAATGGTCTTTGATAAACAATTGCAAAATAATGATAATAATAATAATAATAATAATAATAATAATAATAATCACCTGAAGTCCTGATGTATTAGCTTCCAGAGAATTCCATAACAAACTACAATAAATGGCATGGCTTAAAAAGCAGAAATGTATTCTCTCACATTTCTGCAATCAAGAAATCCAAAATCAAGATATCACCACCACATTCTCTTTATAGTTATAGGGAAGAATTTGTTCTTTGTCTTTTCCAGCTTCTGGTGGTTGTGGTCTTCTTAGTTTGTGACCAAATCTCTCTCCTCCATGCTCACATTGTCTTCTCCTTTGTCGGGTTCTTTTTCTCTTGTGTTTCTTTCTTTTTGGGAGGGGAGTTACTAGGGATTGAACTCAAGGGCACTTGACTACTGAGCCACATCCCCAGTCTTATTTTGTATTTTTTATTTAAAGACAGGGTCTCACTGAGTTGCTTAGCACCTTGCCATTGTTGAAGCTGGCTTTGAAGTTGCAATCCTCCTGCCTCGGCCTACTGAGACACTGGTATTACAGGCATGTGCCACTGCTCCTGGCACTCTTGTGTTTCTTATAAGAGCCCTTGATATCAAATTAATGGCCCATATGGATAATCCATGGTGATCTCATCTCAAGATCCTTAATGATACCTTCAAAGATCCTTTAAACATTTCCCATTCATTGATCCCAGTGATTTTTGACATAAACATATCTTTGAGGAGAGGGTACTCCCCAACCCAATGGAGTTGGCATTCTGATTCTCAAAAAGTTATATCTGTCCCATATGCAAAATACATTCATTTCATCCTAACATACCCAAAGGTCTCAACCCATTAAACCAACTATAAATCCA
Source organism: Marmota marmota marmota (assembly GCF_001458135.2). NCBI lineage: Eukaryota > Metazoa > Chordata > Mammalia > Rodentia > Sciuridae > Marmota > Marmota marmota. The sequence goes on from NW_026000316.1 coordinate 7,297,920, forward strand.
AAGTCTAATCTAAATATTATTAGTTCAAAAGTACTAAATCTCATCACCTAAATCATCTAAAAAAGTGATGGATGAAACTCAGAGTATGGCTTATTTAAGGTTAGACTTTCTCTCCATCTGTAGACCTAAACTAAAATGCAAGTTATCTGCTCTCCGGAACAACTGATGAGATAGGTGGGCTTACAATAACAGTTATAGACATTCCCATTTAAAAAGGGAGAAAGAGAAGCAATAAAGAAGTAAGTGGTTCAAGTAAGCTGGAAATCCATCAGGACTAATTTCAAGAAATTTCAAGGTCTGAGAATTATCTTCTATTGCTCATTGTTCCATCCCTTGGGCCCTGCTGCTTTTGTGGGCCATGTCTACACTCATATGTTTGACTTTTCCTGTCTTTGTGCCTGTGTGTTGAAGCCAGTCTTCCTTTTCCTTAAATAGTAGAAGGTTTGCTTTTGAGTAGCTCTGTAAGCCTAATTCTTGCTTGTATAATTTTGGAAATGCAATAATACCCTTCTCTTATTTCATCTTGCCTTTGTCCTTTGCAATGCAATACAACAGTGGTTCTGCAGATATGTTTAAAATTTTCAAGGATTCTTGTCTGTATCTTGGAGTTCTATACAACAAGACAATAAGGTCCCCCAAATATCTTTCTTAGATGACCCCATCATTATTTCTGGCTTCCTCTTAGATGTAGAATGAATCTATTAGTCACGTAGCCTTAGCTTTTTCTCCAGAGAATATAATCCTAATAGTGAATTTCCTAATTTTATCAGCCTTTACTGTCTGAATGGGCCAAGAACTTTCTATATCATCAAGTTTGGGCTCTTTTTTCTTAATAATACCTTTCCCAAATTATCTCTTTTACTCTCACATTTTATTATAAGCAACATTCACCTTCAACATTCTGCTTGAAAATTTCAGCTAAATAAAAACTTCATTGATTAAAGTCCTGTTTTGCAAGGAGTATAGAACACAATCTGGATACATTTTATGCCACTACATGACAATGATTACCTTCCCTCTAGTTTCTAAAAATGCATCCCTCATTTTCGTCTGCGCTCCCTTGAGTGGAACCCTTAATGCTCGTATTTCTTCTAGCATTTTGTTTATAACATCATACGTTTTCTCTCAGAAGACAGAAGATTTTTCTACCATGTTCCTCATCTTTTCCTAATCTCTCACCAGAATTACCTTTGGCCTCATATTTCTATCAAGTTTTTTTCCAGATATTTTCTAGATGTTTTCTATCATGCTTCTCAATATTCTCCCATTCTCTACCCATTATTTAATCGCAAAGTCACTACCAAAGTTTTAGGTGTTTTTCTAGTAGCACCCACTTCTCTATATTAGTTTCCTGAGGTGTCCATAAAAAAGAAAAAAAATGAGACTAGAAAAAAACTGACAACAACATAAAAACATATAATCAAGGTATCAGCAGGAGTGCACTCTCTGAGATTCTAAGGGAGAATCCACTCTTTGTCCTTTGAAGTTCTGGTAGTTGCTTTTTTCCAAGGCTAAATATCATATCACGCTTTAGATCAACTTCTCTGTGTGTTTATGCCTTCTCATCAATATTTCATAAAACACTTGTCTTTGACTTTAGAATATATTTGAGTAATCCTGGATAATCTCATCTCAACAGCCTTAACTGAATTAGATCTATAAAGACACTTTTTTTTCAAAGAAGGTTATATTTACAGATTTCAGAGATTTCAACATGGACATAAATTGTGGGGAGACCCCATTTGACTTACCACACCAGAAAACCCCAATAGTAGAAAATTGAGTGGATTATTAAGGATAAATGAACTTCCTGAGAGAGAAAGAGAAAGAGGGGGAGAGGGAGAGGGAGAGAGAGAGAGAGAGAGAGAGAGAGAGAGAGAGAGAGAAATGCAAGCACTGATTAAGAGCTAGCATTGTTGTGCCTAAGAATGAAAATAGTAAAATTTTATCCTTCCTTGAAGGCTTCCACTTTAGTTTTTGTTTGTCTACATTTTGAGGGAACTTAACATATAAACAACTTAACACACTGAATATTATTAATGATCTGCTGAATAATCCTGGCTCCAAATAGGTTGTACTCATTTGTGTTCCAGATAACTGTCTTCCAAGATGAGGTAAAGCTCCAAATTCAATGATTTCAATTCCTGGCTACCTATTACAAACACCTTGGGAGCTTTTTATATTTTTTTTTCTTCCTGGGCTCCATCCCAGACCTATTAAATTAGAATTTTGGGGGGCTGGGCCAAAAAAATTTGTATTTTTGAAAGCTCTTCAGGTAATTCTAATGTGCAGTCAAAAATGAAAACCTGCCTAAAATCTTCATTAGTTAGAAAATCAAACACTAAAAATGGTAACTCTTCAAAACAATTTACCCAAAGGGCTTGAAGAAGATTTTTTGGGAAATGAATTATCATAAGTAAATACATATAAGAAGTCGTTAAATGGAGCCATATAGTAGAACTGACGAATTCTTGCTATCCCTTCACAGTTTATAAATTCTAAATATATTTGAATCTCCCAAGGTTGGAGTCTTCTTAAAACAAAACAAAAGCTTATTTAAATTGATTTATTTAAAAAGTCAATTTGTGCCAGGCACAGTGGCACTTGCCTGTAATCCAAGTAGTCTAGGAGGCTGAGACAGGAGGACTGAAAGATCAAAGCCAGCCTCAGCAACTCAGTGAGGCCCTAAGCAACTTAGCAAGACTCTGTTTCTAAATATAAATTAAAAAGGTCTGCAGATGTGGTTCAGTGGGTAAGTGCCCTGGTGCTCAATCCCTGGTACCAAAAAAAAAATGCCAATTTATGAAGAAGTACAATGCAGCAGTTAAGAGGGTTTAGGTTGGAGGTAGATAGCTTAAGTTTAAATACTGGCTGATCACTTACTACCTAAGTCTCCTTGGCAAATTAACGTGCTTCATTTTCTCTACTATAAAATTGGAATAAAAATCGAACCTGCCCCTATGCTATTGTTGCAAGAGTTAGTGAAACTAATACAAATAAAATGCTTAAAACAGTTTAAGAAATATAATTAAATGTACACTTTCTAAGCATGTTAAGTACAATGGACTAGGGAAGTGCAGGGCTCTAAGGAAGAGTCAAGAAAATGTTCAATTTAAAAGCTTCAAAGATTCTAAAACTTCTATAAACTCTTCCACATCAAATATGCATTTTTATATAAATGAATGAAGCTCAAAATAATGTCTTTGAATTTAAAACACTAAATTGTTAAGTACTTTCAGAAGTTTAAATATATCAAACTATACTTAAAACAATCATTTAATAGAAATGATTAAATGTCCCAAAAGAGATCATCAAAGTGAGCTGTAGAATTCTAATCCAATCAAAATAGTTAGCAGACATCGTAAATATCTCTAAATCTAATTATTTCCTATAAATAATTTGTTTCATTTGAGGTGTTGGAAACTTAAAAAAAGCATTCAGTATGTTCTATGAATCTAGGATGTAGTTAGTGTTCAATACGCTCTGCTCAACCTCTCTGAGCATACATTTTCTAATATGCGTAATAGGAATGATGACAGGTTTTTATTTCATAAGCCTGTGCAGAGGCTTAAATGAAGCAATTCTGGTACATCAGTTAACACAGAACATAGCATATTTAAGCACCTAATAAATGGTAGAATTCATTATCTCATTAAGTCCTTATAGTAACACTATGACTTTAATTTTTAATTCTTATTACACAAAATGAGGACATTAAGCTAAGAAATGTTAAGTGCCTTCTTGAAGTGCAGCCAGTTAATAATTGATAAAGGTCTTTGAACACTAAGACCAGTTTTGTTTGTTTCTAAATAGTATCTGCTTTTTCTTTTTCTCTGAATATTTTTGGCAATTGATAATGGGAGCGGGGATATATAAAATGATTAATCCAATAATATTTTTCTCTGGTCTTGGTAATCAGCAATATAGTACTGCTAGAGAAAAATCATAGAACAAGGATGATTCAGTAACTCATATTCCTGTGTATGTGCTTGTAAAATTGTATATTTATATATATATTATACATGATTGCATATAAATTTATGTATATTTTTTTCAAGCATCTAAATTCTCGATGTAATTATCTATTTAAATTCTTCTCAGTGACTGAAAAACCTTAAGAGTCTCTGTGAATCATGTACCTTCAGTCTTCTTTTCCAGGAAAGATCCTCCTGAGGTTAAGTAATGACTAGGATAATGAAAAATCACAATGTAGAAAATGCCTATTTAAAGCTATGCTTTATGGTTTATTTCAATTATTTTATTTAATTTATTTAAATAACCCTGATAGACTGGCATTATCCTCATCTTACATCTGAGGAAACTGAGACTCAATTAAATGAAATAATTTGCCCAAGGTCAATAATTAATAAATAGTACATGTCTTTTTCAACTTGAAAGAGAAATAGGAGCCAACAGTATGAGGGGCATTTATTTTTTTAGATCTCCATTTCTAAAATCACATATCCTTTGTTATTTCCCCATGTCTCGGAGAAAAGACATTCAGAAATTCATTTCAATAAGGACCCTGAGGATATGACACTGGAATATAAAATAAGAATAATGTAAGAGCCCAGTAATTCCATATTCTAATCTTTAAGATGTACTTCATGGACCTTCTCTAGTACCAGTTTCACTGTAAATACTCACAAATATGGACTAAGTGACAAAGAATCTGCTGGAAGGTGTTCTGTATTGACAAAAGACTGACCAAATGAGAACAGTCAACTATAAAATTAAAGTGTCTATGTGGCAGAAAGAGCATCATTTAAATAGAAGATACTTCATTCAAAAGGTATATTTTCTAAAGCAATCTGCAAAGGTAGTGTGATAGTCATCTATTGATTCTGAGGTCCTCCTCTGTTCCTATTTCTTCCTGTAGCAGTAATCTTTTATTGCAGATCTTGCTCTGATAGACTTGGGTGACTTATTAGGATGCCCTGATTGGCCTGTCCATGAGACAGATATATGAGTCATTCTAAGCCAATGAATCTAATATCTAAAATATGTGATCCTCCCCATATGTTCCAAAACAGGACCCAATGGATATTTTTTTAAAAAATCACCTTTACATTGGAGTTGCTATCATCTTACACAATAGTAACCATTCTTCAAGACATTTCACTTCTGTCTACTATGAAATTGTTGTCATAGATAATATTTGATGGCTATATTATGAATGGAACATCTCCTTAGATATGGTGCCAATCTGCTCAGCTGTACATAGTACACCTCTCGGGAAAATTCTTCTAACCAGACTGATATAGTGAAAATGCTCCCAGCCCCCTCTGATCTCCAGCAATGTAATCCTACAATCCTGTGAACAGCACATAAACACTAACTGACGTTCTGCCTCCTTTTTCAGCTAGCACTTTGGTAAGCAGGGTGTAATTTATTGCTTTGGATAAATAAAAAGCAGTAGAAAATGAAAATTCTAAGCATTTTAAATAGGGGTCTTTATTTGATCTCCTAGGAATCAGATGCTTTATAATCAACATGCCCACAACAAAAAAAAAGCAGTTGAAAGGTTAAAGAGTATTTTCATTATTTAACCACAAGTCTCTGTGCATATTGCATTAATAGACTTATAAAAGCTTTTAGATGGCAGTTGCCATTGTCTGATCAAGTTGTAATTACCATAGACTTTGTACTCAATGATAATTACTGCTTTATTGGTAACATTCTCTGGTGAAACTGTAGTTGGATTAAACCAGAAAAGCAAGGTCATTAACCACTGGCTTTCTGATGTCATTGCACTTTACTGGTTTAGTTTCATTTATATTTTACTAAGCAGCACAATTATACCTCTTGAATTGTCTGTCTTCAGAAGGTAAGGGTTTCTTAAACTTGATGTTTTGAGTTATTCAGCAAAGAGTTTGCAAAATTGGTAGGCTCTTGGCAAAGTTGTAGAACAAATTTAGTGTATACAAAATATTCATGTTCACCTGTTTTTTTCTAGTATTTTTCTCCTTTTTGTGATCCCTTATTATCTCTTGTGTTGTTAACAATGATGAGAATCTCATAAAATAATTAAAAATAAGGCCCCTGTGGTTTCTGTTGAAAGACACCTAGATTATCCCAAGATGTTTAGCTATTAAAAATAAAGCTGCTATGAATATTGTGTAAAGGTATTTAATGTGATTAATTTTTCTGGCATAAGTGCCCTGGAGTGCAATTGCTAGTTTATATGGCAGTTACATATTTTTTTTTTTTAAAGAAAATGTCAGTCTGTTTTCCAGAGTGGTTCTATCTTTTATATTTCAATCAGCAATGTATGCGGGATGAAGTTTCTCTCATTTCTTGCATCTGGTGCCATTAAAATTTTTGACTCCTCCATTTTGATCAATGTGCAGTGATATATCATTGTGGTTTTTACTTTCATTTCCCTACTGATTAATATGTGACATTTTATTTTTGTATATCATGTTTAGTAAAATGTGTCTTCATGTCTTTCTCCCCATTTTCTAAATTGAGAAGTTTTTTTTGTTTGTTTTTACTGCTAAGAATTCTTTATATATTCTATACACAAATAATTTGTCAGATATGTGGTTTGCAATGTTTTTTCCCAGATTATGTTTCCTTTTTATACTCTTAATATGATTTTTCACACAACAGTAGATTTTAATTTTAATGAATTTCAGTGTATCAGTACTTTTTAATGGGTTATGCTTTTGATGTCAAGTCTAAGAATTCTGCAACTAAATCCAAAAGATCCCTCATAATTTTTTTCTAAAGATTTATAATTTTACATTTAGTATTGGAGTCTGTGGTCCATTTTGATTAAGGGGTGTGAGTGAGATTGTTGTTCACTTAAAAAAAATATTTATTTTTTAGTTGTAATTGGACACAATACCTTTATTTTTTTTTATTTTTATGTGGTGCTGAGGATGAAACCCAGGGCCTCACACGTGCTAGGTGAGTGCTCTATTGCTGAGCCACAACCCCAGCTCTGTGGTTAACTTTTTAAAATTGTTGTTCTAACATTATTTTTTTAAAATTGTTGTAGTCGTAGATGGACAGCATGCCTTTATTTTATTTGTTTATGTGGTGCTAAGGGTTGAACCCAGTGCCTCAAATACTGTGTCCCTGAGCTATACCCCCAGGTCTAGCACCCTTTTTGACAAGATTATCTTTGTTGCATTGCACTATATTTGTACCTTTTCTCAAGTTACAAGGTTGACTATTCTTTATTTTATTTTATTTTATTTGCAGTGCTGGGGATTGAACCCAGGGCCTTGTGCATGCAAAGTAAGCACTCCACTAACTGAGCTATATTCCCAGCCCCCATTGGTTGACCATTCTTATGTGGACTATTTCTGGTGACTTTTTCTACTCCATTGATTTATGTGTCGATTCCTCCACTAATATCATACACTCCTCTTTGCTAGAGCTGTATAATTAGTCTTAAAATGGCTAACAGGAAGATAATAGGAAAATCAGTGACTGGATTGAAAAACCACTTCATTCTTATTTTTCAAAAAAATTTAGCCTGCTTGAATTTCCATATATTTTTTAAAACAAAATTGTTTTTTATCTATAAAATATCTTGCTGTGATTTTGGTAGGAATCATCTTAAACCTATATCTCAATTTTGGGAGAATACATTGAGTCAAGTCTTCTAATCCATGATCACAGTATATGTCTCCATTTATTTAAATATCTTTTGATTTATTTCATCATATTTTAGATTTTATTACACAAGTCTTGTACAAGTTTTGTTAGGTTTAAACCTAAGAATTCTTCTTTCTTTTTAAAAATATTATTGGGGCTGGGATTGTGGCTCAGCGGTAGAGTGGTTGCCTAGCACGGGCGGGACCCAGGTTCCATCCTCAGCACCACATAAAAATAAAGGCATTGTGCTGTGTCCATCTACACCAAAAAATAAATATTAAAAATATTATTGTATTCTAAATTTCTATGTCCAGATTGATTGATCCTTATATAGAATCAAAATTTATTTTGTATATTAAACTTTTGTGATTTTTTTTTGGTGTTTGTGGTTTGTGCTCTACCACTGAGCTACATCCCCAGTACTGTATATTAATTTCATATTCTGAGATCTGTATAAATTCACTCATTAGTCTTTCTTTTTGTAGTTGTTTTTTGTTTGTTTTTGAAGATTCATTAGAATTTTCTAAGCAATCATGTCATCTGTAAAATAGAGTTGTTTAATTTCTTCCTTTCCAATCTGTAAGACATTTATTTATTTATTTATTATTTTATTGTACTGGCTAGAGCTCCATGCACTATGTTGAAGAGAATAAGGAGAGTGAATATTGGCATTTCCTAGTCTTAGGTGAAAAGTGTTAGTCTTTTATTGTATTAAGAAACATAGCAGCAGCTGAGGCTTTGTAGATTCTCTTTATCTAGTAGAAGAAGTTCTTTACTTTTCCTATGTTGATCATTTTTATCATTAATGAATGTTGATTTTTTCAAGTGCTTTTTCTGCATTCATTAAGATTGTGTAATTTTTATTCATTATCCTGTTTTATCGTGGATAATTTTGATTAATTTTCAAATATCAGATCAGACTTTTAACACTGAAATAAGCCCCATTAGATCATGGTGTATGATTATTTTCATTTATTATTAAGTTTTATATACTAATATTTTGTCAAGATTTTTTCATCTATATTTATGAGGGATGTTGAACTGTTGTATTCTTTTTTATTCTTTCTTTATCTTATTTTATTATCAAATTAATGCTACTCTCATAAAATTAATTGGGAATTTCCTTTGTTTTTCTGAAAGAGATTATATAGAATTGATGTTAATTTGTTTTTAAATGCTTAGTAGAATTTTCTAGTAAAACCATCTTTGACTGGAGATTTCGTTTTTGTGACTAACTAAAAATTCAATTTGCTTACTCATGGGTATTCAAATGATCGATTTCATATTGAATCAATTGCAGCATTTGTGGGTTTTTTTTTGAGAAATTGATTCATTATATCTAATTTGCTAAGTTTAAGTGTTCATGATATTTATTTTTTTATTATTTCAACGTTTACAATGACTATAGTGATATCTCATGTTTCATAACCTATGTTGGTGATGTACATCTTGCCATTTTTCTTGATTGTTAATTTTCCTAGAATTTTGTCAATTCTATGATCTTCATAAAGAATGAATTCATTTCAAATCTTTTCATGATCATTTTAGTTTTTTGGTTTTATCTTCTTATCTTTATTTTTACTTTCTTCTGCTTGATTTGTATTTATTTTGACATTTTGTTGTAAGTTCTTGTGGTGAGAGCACATATTATTGATTTGAAAAATCTCTCTTTTTAAGAGATCAATTTAATGCTTTAAATCTCCTTCTTAGCACTACTCTATTGTATATCACTAAATTTTATATATTGTGTTCTCTTTTGATTTAGCTCTGTGTATCACTATTATTGTTTCATTTTCTTCTGGATTTTGTCTTTCACACATGAATTATTTAAAGTGTGATTTGTAGTTTCTGAGTGTTTGAGAGACTTTCCTACTGCTTTCTGCTTATGATCTTTAGTTTGCTTCTGTTCTGGTCAGAGGACACACTCTGTGTCATATCTGTTATTTAAATTTGTTGATGTTTTTACATCCAAGGACATCTATACCAAGACACATCTGGTATGTGGGTACTACAAATCCTTGCATATCCTATTGCTGTTGATTGGAGTGTTCAATAAATACCTATTTGATCCTATTGTTTGATTATGATATTTTTTCCATATCATTGCTAAATTCCAGTCTAATTGGTTCATCAATTGTTGAGAGAGGCTTTGTTGCAGGCATTAATACTATTTTTTTTTTATTTTTCAGTTCTATCATTTTTTGACTCATATATTTGTAAGTTTATTGTTTAGTACATACACTATGAAGCTTGAGTGTTTTGAAAATTATGAGACTCTGGATCTTACTTACTCAGTTGATATATATCTGGCTTTCTGTTATACTCCTGTGGAGGGGAAGAGGAGCTTCTACATCATTTCTATTTAATGAATGTGAGACTCTAAATTCCCAACTCAACATTTATTGACATTCATGAGACTAAATCTCCTCATTGTTTCTGAGCATTTGTGAAGGTTTTTGGGTACCCACTAGGCCTCCACTGATACCTTACCTGGGAAGTATAAGAGTTCTTGGTGCCTTCCCTTAAAACTTCATCTTTTAATATCTTTATTTTTATTTCATTTCTGAAGAATATATTCACTGCATCTAGAATTATGACTTGACAGTCTTTTAAGGAATTAAAAAAATGTCCCTCTTTATTTGGCCTGCATGGTTTTAGATAAGTGATCAACTTTCATTTAATGTATTTCTTCTCTATTGGTAAACTATTTTTTCTCTATTGCTGTTTAAACATTTTTTTTACTTAAGTTTTCAAAAGTTTGTCTATAAATGTTCTTGGAATGAATTCTATAACTTTAGCCTGCTTGAGTTTCACTTAGATTCTTAAATATGTAAAGTTATGGATTTTGCCACTTAAGGAAGTATTCAGTCATTATTTTTTCAAGTACTATTACAGTCTCACTCCCCTCTACTCTTTTCTGGGACTCCAATAACAAGATTGTTAGATATTTATTATAGTCCCACAAATACTCAAGGTACTTGTCATTTTTTTCTAAGGCAATTTTCTTTCCATTTTCATATTGGGTAATTTCTATTGCTTCTGTCCTCAAGGTTTATTATTATTATTATTATTATTATTATTATTATTATTATTACTATTACTATTATTATTTCCTCTGTCCTATTGTTGAGTTCATCCACTAATCTTTTTATTTTAACAATGTACCTTTCGTTCTAAAATTTCCATTTGGTCCCTCTTTGTTATATTCCATTAATGGATTTTCTAATTTTCAACTTATTTTAAGTGTGCTTCATAGTTGCTCATCAAAACATTTTCTTACAGTTGTTTTAAAATTTCTGATAACTCTAGAATTTTTGTCAATACATCACTAGCACTTGTTATCTCTTTCATTCAGTTTGATAATTTGTTGGTTATTATTATGATGGTGAGTAATCTGCTATTGAAATCTGGGCATTTGGAGTATTAAGGTAAGATAGTTTGAATATTACTTAAATCTGTTTTTGCTTATTTTCTGACACTATTCTGACAATTGATAGTAGAAGTGGAGATACTACCTCACAATTGTCAGTCCAGAGTAGCAGTTCATGTTCCCCACTCAGTCTCTGTTGAAAAGAAAGAATGTTTGCTACTGCTGAGTGGGTATAAAGGTCCTTGGTCTCCACTAAAACCATGCTGGGAGAGGATGTCTTTATTATTTGTTGCAGTGGAAGCCCCAACTTCCTATTCAGCTTTTCTTACCTCAATAGGGTCTTATGACATCTCACTACAGCTTTGCAAGGTTGAAAATGTAGGCTCCTTTCTTTGAGGTGTCTTTGTCTGGTTTCGGAATCAGGGTGATGTTGGCCTCATAGAATGAATTTGGCAGAGCTTCTTCTTTTTCTATTTCCTGAAATAACTTGAAAAGTATTGGTATTAATTCTTCCTTAAAGGTTTTGTAAAACTCCGCTGTATACCCATCCGGTCCTGGGCTTTTCTTGGTTGGAAGTCTTTTGATTGCTTCTTCTATTTCATCTATTGTTATTGGTCTATTTAAGTTGTGAGTATCCTCCTGACTCAGTCTGGGCAAATCATATGACTTAAGGAATTTATCGATGTCTTCACTATCTTCTATTTTATTGGAATATAGGTTTTCAAAATAATTTGTAATTGTCTTCTGTATTTCTGTAGCGTCTGTTGTGATATTGCCTTTTTCATCCCGTATGTTAGTGATTTGAGTTATCTCTCTTCTTCTCTTCGTTAGCATGGCTAAGGGTCGGTTGATCTTATTTATTTTTTCAAAGAACCAACTTTTAGTTTTGTTAATTTTTTCAATAGTTTCTTTTGTTTCAATTTCGTTGATTTCTGCTCTGATTTTAATTATTTCTTGCCNGAATTACAGTGGATGGGGTAGAGAGAGAAGATGGGAGGGGAGGGAGGGGGGATGGTAGAGGATAGGAAAGGTAGCAGAATACAGCAGTTACTAATAGGGCATTATGTAAAAATGTGGATGTGTAACCGATGTGATTCTGCAATCTGTATTTGGGGTAAAATTGGGAGTTCATAACCAACTTGAATCTAATGTATGAAATATGATATGTCAAGAGCTTATAATGTTTTGAACAACCAATAAAAAAAAATTAAAAAAAAAAGAAAGAAAATGTAGGCTCCTCTCTCAGTCCTTGCTGCTATGGTTGGAAGTAAAGTCACAGTTTTTCTGTGTTGATTGCTTGGAACATCTATTCTCCTACCGTTTTATGTCTTTGTAGGCTGCCTTTTTTTCTGATTTTTTGACTAAAAAAGGTAAATTTGTTTGGTCAATGTTCATAGTCATTTCTTGTTTTCCAGCTTGTCTGAATTACATAAGGTAATAAAAAACTAAGGGATCTGGGCACCGTGTAATCCCAGTGGTTTGGAAGGCTGAGGCAGGAGGATAGAGAGTTCAAAACCAGCCTCAGTAAAAGTGAGGTGCTCAGCAACTCAATGAGACCCTGTCTCTAAATAAAAATACAAAATAGGGCTGGGGATGTGGCTCAGTGGTCGAGTGCCCCTGAATTCAATACACCAGGTACCAAAAAAATGAACACAAAAACAAAAACAAAACAAAGGGAACTCACTACCAGGTCATTTATTATGATCCAATGTTCCTAGATTATCTGCTTTCTTTACTTCACATTTCAGTCTTCTTATATTTGTTTTAATGTCCAGGGATTTCAGCTATATTTGGAGGAATAAAAATAAATTTGTGTGCTATATCTTCCAGAAACTGAATTGCCCTAAATATGCACTAAATACAGCTACCCTATACCATTCAGCTTGCATTTCTCCTGTAATGGGAGTATAGCCTTTTAGTTATTTAGAATTCTGTGGTCTCATTAGAAATTACTGGGTAAGGAAAGAAAGAGTTGGATTCACTGTGCCCTTTTAGAACAGAAACTAAAGACTGAATCTTTGCCATTGCATGGATAAAATGGAGAACTGCATCATTATTTAGAAAAGATGTAATTGGAATTTTTCCCCCAATTTTAATCTTTGAGTCTCTATTCACAATTTTTAAAAGTCAAATATAAAACTTAATTGTCACAAAATTAAAATAAAATGTGCTAACAATGTCTGAAAATCATTTTTGTGGGGAGGGGCTGTGATACACCATTTCCATTTTCTTCAAGATTTCTTTGCTTATCTCTCTCTCCAAGTGCTTGACTTCATAACTTAAGTGAAAGTTGTAAAATATAAATACAATTACTTCCTTTTTATATTCTTAGTAATTTTGTACCTCCACCTATTCTCTCTTTACTTTCTGCTGATTTTAATGTAAAGCAATTTAAGTGCCAAGATTCCAGGCAGACATCTCAGTTTGAATTCTAGCTTTGTCTCTTACCTGATTTGTGATCTTAAGCAAACTTTAACAGGTATAATCTTCACTGTGCTGATGTGAGAAATGAAGATAATAATTGTACTTAGCTGTAACAGACATGAAAGTTAGAAACTATAGCAGCCATGAAAGTGCCTGGCTTGTTTCTCCTTTCAATAAAAAAAAAATAAGTTCAATTGGAAGTTGTATATATTGCTGACAGTTTCCAGCTGTTATTGTCTTGAAGATATGCCACAGATTTTCAGGTGAGGACACATCCTTTGTTTATGCCTCCAGTCGAAGAGTGTATGCTGAGATATTGAGAATAAGACAACCTTGCCTCTGCCCCTATCTTGAGTTCCTTTCACAGGTCTCATATCTGTACTACAATCTGCATTATATTCTGAAAACTTTCATTGCCAGATCCTACTGTTCCCCATTTGATACTTAATAAACCTATCTGTCAATAAACTTGGAAATACTAACTCCATCACTGTATCTGCTTGACAAACGACTTAGCTGGCACACTACCTCATAAAAGGTGCAATAAAATTATATCAAAACATTTCTTCAGATAATATTTAACATATAATAATCAGTAAATAAAAGTTAGCTTTTATTATGCTTTTGAAAGCTTGACCTCCGCTCTTTCTTGGGTGTTCTTGACCATTGTTATGGTTTGGATTTGGAATGTCTCAACAAGGCTCATCTGTTGAAAGCATGGTCTCCAATGCAACAGTGTTCAGAGGCAAGGTTTGGGGGAAGTGACTGGATCATGAGGGCTCTTGTCTCCTCAATGGATTGATAATTTTATGTTGTTACTAAGAAGTAATGAAAACTGCAGAAGATGAAATGTATCTTGGTGACTATATCTTTTCCCTCACCCCTTCTCTCTTTCTGTTTCTTAGCTGCCATGGGGTGAGTAGCTTTCCTCCACTGAACCCTTCTGCCATGATGTTTCTGCAGTGGAGATATCTGAACATGGATTGTAACCACTGAAACCATGAGCCGAAATAAATCTTTCTTCCTCTAAATTTATATCCTTAAGTATTGGTTACAATAATGGAAAGCTGACCAAGGCAACCATATTTTAATATTACTTACTAGCTTTTTTCTACCAATTATCTGTCTGCTTGCCTACAAACTGACAGTTTTTAGTGTCTCTTTAAGTAGTACTTTTCCCTAGTTTTATCAAATGTATTTGTCTCCAAAGGCTTAAAACAACACCAGCAACACCCACATCTGCAGCAATAAAATACAATTTTTCTTTTTAGTTATTTCTCTGAACCATGCTATATTGTTGGTTGTATTTATTTCCATATATATTTATTTCCATACCAGGGTTTGAACTCAGGGGCACTTGACCACTGAGCAGCATCCCCAGCCTTATTTTGTATTTTATTAGAGACAAGTTCTCACTGAGTTGCTTAGCACTTCGCTGGTGCTGAGGCTAGCTTTGAACTCTCAATCCTCCTGCCTTAGCCTCCTAAGCCACTAGGATTACAGGCATGCACCATCGCCCCCTGGTGGGTTTCCTAAATTCTTATCAGCATTTCTGAAAAGTCATGCTGTACATAAATCTGATTCATTTTCATTTAACCCATTATTTGTCAAATCAATTCAATTCTATAACAAACACACAGCAGAGACACATACCTCTGAGATTTGGGGGCATCAATATAAAAAAATTTGCAAGTAAATATAACACCTTGATTATTAAATATGACTAATTAGAAATAAATGTGAGTAATCATCGGTATTCAATCAGAACTTTAAATTTCTTAGGCACATTAGAGTAATTGTGGATTATAAGAAAGAAGTACAAGCTATGCTTAGTACGCCTTAATAAATAGTCAAGAAAAAAATTCAGGCACACACACACACATACACACACTCACACACACAAAAAAAAAAACAATGAACAAACCTTAACTATCAATATGCTATGCATTCTAGGACAACTTAATGGCTTCTTAGGTAAATTAGAATGTGTCAATTGTTCTGGAAGAGCAGAGAGGTGATAACAACCCATTCTAAGGATAAAGCTTGCTCTGTACCTGTCAAATAACATTAGTGTCTACTTAATAATGTGAATTTCCCAAGAAAAAAGAGACTCTAAATTTTCTCAACACATAGAAATAATAAATATTTAAGGACATGAAAATGTAATTGCTCTGATTTGGTCATTACGCATTGCATACATGCCTTGAATTATCATACTCTTCCCCATAAATATACACAAATATATTATGCCAATTAAAATGAAAAAAAAAATCCAACTAAAAGAGCAAGAAATTTCAACATGCCATCAAATCTTCTGTTCACCTTGGTAGTTATATAATCTCTCAGATCCTCAGTTTCCTTATCTGGAATATAAGGTTAATAATAGTTATTATTAACTATTAATAATAATTAACATTTTAAAAATCAAATTTTCTAATGAAAGTACAGCTCATAAAATAGTCCTAAGTACTGCCCAATGAATGTTAGTTATTATTAACAGAAGTAACATTAATTAGTGATTAATGCTATGACCTGATCCTACTGTCTATAACCTGGGTATAACATGAGTTATGAAGAAGTGAAAAACAATAGAAACAGTATTGCTGCTTTGAAATGTTCTGAATATTTTTTCCTAACTTGAAACCTGAATCATGTCATTCACTAGTTCAATGTGTGAAGTGTCCTCCTATTTCTATTAAAACTAAATGAAAAATTAGATGGCTTACTACCACATTCAAGGTCATGCAGACTGTCCTTTAATCTAAATTTCACTTTAAATGCTGCCAATTTTCTAATGAAAAGCCTCTGCTCTGGGAGATTTTTGCTAGTAGATGGTTCCTAAACATCTCTGTATTTGCTTATTGCTGTACCTTTTTTCTTTACCTTTCTCTTGGGTTTCATGTCATTGTCTTTACCTGACATATTTCCACTCCTCAAGCTTTCATAATCAGTTGACTATTCTTTTTCATGTACTGACTCATCCATTCTCCCAGCTATCAACAATTACTATGTGTGTGCTCTATTGTAAGCAGTAGAAATATTCCTTATAAAGTAAAACTCCACTAAGAAATAAAGTTATTTGAACCAGTCACGGTGGCTCATGCCTGTAATCCCAGCAGCACTGGGAAGCTAAACGAGAAAAATTATGAGTTCAAAGCCAGCCTCAGCAACCTAGTGAGGCCCTAAGTAACTTAGTGAGACCCTGCCTCTAAAGAAAATATTTACAAGGGCTGGAGATGTGGCTCAGTGATTAAGTGCCCCTGGATTCAATTCCTTGCACCAAAACCAAAAAAGAAATGTAGTCATTTAACAACTCATTAAAAGTCCAACTCTTGTTTAAAAAAGAGAAGATATATATATATATATATATATATATATA
>NW_026000316.1:7316116-7367275 GCF_001458135.2 Marmota marmota marmota
CAGTTGAGCTAACCTACTTTGGGGATGAAAGATTTCTAAGAAAAGTACACATTTTTATTAACCCAAGTAGGAACAAATGTTCATTAGAAGTTAGTAAAATGGTGTTAGTACTTGGAAGTGAAAGTAGGAGTTGGCATGGATATGTCCCATACAGAGTGAACAACTATGTGAAGGCTATAAGGTGAAAAAGAGAACAGATATTTACAAAGAATAAATTCAGTATGTTCATAATAAGTGTGATGAAGAGAATGTATATTCTGAGGACAGTGCAACAAAAAAAAGACTTTTGACATAAAAATTATAATACCTTTGTTTTTCTGTTAGAATGGCCTGTATTGAGCTAGGAAAAATGTATCAATTGTCTTTGTTTTCAAAATTCCTAGTGCAACAAACGTGGACTCTAAGCAGATCAAATACCTGGGAATTAGACCAGAAACAATGCACATATTAGAAGGAAATAGAGGAACAACACTTCAACATATTGTCACAGGAACTAACTTCCTGAGCAAACTCCTAAAGCACAAGAAATAAAAAGAATCAATAAATGGGATGGCAGCAAACTAAAAAGCTTCTTCACAGCAAAAGAAATAATCAAGAGCATAAAGAGAGTACCTACAGAATGGGAAAAAAATCTTTACCCCCTGCTTCTCAGACAGGGCGTTAATTTCCAGGATATATAAAGAACTCAAAAACCAATCAACAAATGAACAAGAACTTAACAGAAGAAGATATATGACCAGTTTCAGCAAATATATGGAAAAATATTCAACATCTTTAGCGGTTAGAGAAATATAAATTAAAACTACACTGAGAGTCTGGAGCTGAAGCTCAGTGGTAGAGTGGCTGCTTCACAGGTGTGAGGGACTGGGTTCGATCCTCACACTACATAAAAATAGAAAAATAAATATATTGTGTCCATCTACAAATACAAAAAAACATTTTTAAAAAAACTACACTGAGGGGCTGGGGATGTGGCTCAAGTGGTAGCACGCTTGCCTGGCATGCGCGTGGCACTGGGTTCGATCCTCAGCACCACAAACAAATAAAGATGTTATGTCTGCCGAAAACTAAAAAATAAATATTAAAAAATTCTCTCTCTCTCTCTCTCTCTCTCTCTCTTTAAAAAAAACTACACTGAGATTTCAACTCACTCTAATCAGAATGGCAATTATCAAGAATATAAGGAATAATAAATGTTGGTGAGGATGTGGGGAAAAAGGCAAACTCAGATATTGTTGGCAGGACTGCAGACTGGTGTAACCACTCTGGAAAATAGTATGGAGATTCCTCAGAAAACTTGGATTGGAACCACCATTTGACCCAATTATCTCGCTCTTCAGTATTTACCCAAAGGACTTAAAATAAGCATGCTTATTTTTTAGTGATGCTGCCATATCAATGTTTATAGCAGCTCAATTTGCAGCAGCTAAACCATGGAACCAGCCTAAGTGCCCTTCAACACATAAACGGATAAAGAAAAAAGTGGTAGGTACACACAATGGAATATTACTTGGCCATAAAGAAGAATGAAGTGATGGCATTTGTCAGTAAATGGCTATATCTGTAGACTATCATGCTAAGTGAAATATTCCAATTCCCAGATTACAAAAGCTGAATGGTCTCTCTGATATGTGGATGCTAACACCAATAAGGGGGTGGTAAGGAAGAATAGAAATTCATTGGATGAGACAAAGGGAAATGAATGGAAGGTAGGGGAATGAGATTAGGGAAGACAGTAGAATAAATCTAACATACTATTTCTATGTACACATATGAAAATACCTAAGTGAATCCCACCATCATGCCCACCTACCAGAATGGAGTCCTAATTAGAATAAGATCTATTCCATGCTTGTGTGATTTCATCAAAATGGATTATACTACCATGTATAAGTAAGAAAAAAACAATTTAAAAATTCCCAGTGCAGTGCCTTATAGAGAGAAAACATTCAGAAAATAATCAATGAAATGAATTTCTTTACAGGAACTTATTTGAAAATTCTCTAGTATAGAGCTAGTTCATTTCCTGAAACTTTCCAAAGATATTTACAACTTTTACCTTTGTTCACAGGATTTTGGTTTTCATATATTAAAAATTATATTATGTACTTTCTACAATATTTCTGTATTCTTTTGAACTGCATCAAAGAGAATCTCCTTTTGATTACACTGAAAGCGATGTTTGGTGTGAAATAAATGAGATTAAATTAGGACCAGTTCATATTGACTTGTTTTTTAAACAAGTCATAGTTTGCTAGGAGAATGAAATGTGCAATCTGTAGCTCATAGCGACCAAGCAGATAGGAACCTACGAGGCAAAGGTGTGCTTATCCAAATAATAATAAATCTTCTCAAAATTCAGAGGAAAAGTACTGCAAGTTAAGCTTGTCTTGTTTTATATATCAAATCATTTATTCTGAGCTTTCACAAACACTTTTAGCAAGTTACCTAAGATTTGCCAACATGATTCTCATAAATATAACTGTCTTTTTCATTATACAGGCATTTGCAGTATTTGCTTTATATTTGAGAAGAAAGCACTTTATATTTAAACAAACTGAAACTGTTCTTAAAATTTTATTTCTACGTTAAGAAGACAGTATAAAGGCAGAAATTTGAAATGTTTTTAACATGATGAATAAAGAAAATACTCTTTCCTTCCAAAAGTGCCTTCGTAGTGTTTCGGACATTGACTGCACTGATTGAATCAGAAAATAATTTTGGTTTTGTTCATCTTCTGTATTATTCCATTATTTTAATTATTATTTGTTGAAACATGAATTATATTAAACAAAAGTCCACGCTTTTAGTGTACAGCTCTATGAAATTAAAAATGCATCTAACTGTACAACAGCCAAAATCAAAATATTAAATACTTTTATCAAAATAACCAATTCCATCTCATCCCTTTTTAGTCAGCCCATCCTGACACTTACTCTCCACCTCTGGCAACCACATATCTACTCTCTATCAGTATAGTTCTGTCTTTTACCAAAATGTTATAGGAATGATATCCTATAGTATGTATCCTTTTGAGTCCAAATTATTTCCTTTAGTAAGGCATTTGAGAGTTATCACTGTTGTGTGTAAAATTAATACTTTTCTTTTTAATTTTACTTCACTTCCATGAAAACCTATGGTTTGCATTGTCTGATCTATATATTTTTGATTCTCATCTGAAAAGTAAGAAAATTCTGTTTGTTTCTTGTTCGTACAAGTTTGTATTCAGATTTTTTTGTTGTTTTTTATTGTGGCCATTTGAATGAATTTTAATACTATTCCACTATAATTAAATTTGTATTATCCTATGACTAATGGAGTCTCACATCATTCATGTGATAATTTGCTGTCCATATATCCTCTTTGGTGAAGTGTCCAAATGTTTACATACATTTGGTTGGATTTTTTTCTTATTATTCAATGTTGAGGGTTCTTTGTATATTTTGGTGATACATTCTTTGCCTAATATGTGACTTTCAAATATTCTCTTTTATTTGTCTTTTCCTTTTTGCCTAAGTTATTTTGAGGAGTAGAAATTCTAGTTTTGATCAAGAGCAATGTCTCATTTCTTTAATGGGTTATAGCTAGGAATGTTTTGCCTAAAGCATGGGCTTAAGTATTTTTCCTGTGTTTTTGTTTTCTTAGACATTTTATATCTGGGATTTTTTTTAATTAACATTTTTTTGTGTGGTAGAAAGCATGGCTCAAATTTTATTTATGTGTGTGTGTGCACACATTTTTTGCATGTGTATATCTAATAGTTCCAGCACTTTTTGTTGTAAATATTAATGTTTTTAAAATTGAATTGCCTTTTTATTTTGGTCAATACATATATGTGTGGGTTTACTTCTTGACTTTCTATTCAGTTCCAATTCATGTATGTGGGTATTCTTTTGCCAGTACCACATTGTCTTGATTACTATGGCTTTATGTTATTTTAAACAAGATAATAGAAGTCCTCAAATTGTGTTCTTTGTATTTTTTAGATTGTTTTTGGCCTTTCCACTTCTATTATATTTTCATATGATTTTTAAATCAAATTTATTTCAATTAAAAATTGTCCTGCTTGGATTTGACTTGGATTGCATAGAATATATAGATCATGTTAGGGAAAACAAATATCTTAATAATATTGATTATTTTCATGAGCATGAATTTTCTCTATACTTAGGTAAAAATTTTATTATTTTTTATTTATGTTTTATAAATTTAACCATAGAAACATACATATTTTTCTAAATTAAATATGCTGTTTTTGTTGGTTTTAGGTGATAATGACATGATACATTCTATCAAATTCATCTTCTGATTTTTCATTTCTAGTACCTAGAAATATGGTTGACTTTTATATATTGACCTTGTATCTTGCCACCTGGCTGAAGATGCTTATTAGTTCTAATAACTATATTGTAGATTTCTTTGAATATTTCTTTTTTAATTGTAGGTGGACACACTATATTTATTTCATTTTTATGTGGTGCTGAGGATCCAACCTAGTGCCTCACACATGATAGGTGAACACTCTACCACTGAGCCACAACCCAACCCCTATATTGTAGATTTTAAAGAATATTTAAGTAGACAATCAAGATCCCTATGAAATAAGACTTTTATTTCTTCTATTCTCAACTGTATGTCATTTATTTATGTATTCCCTTACTTGTTTACCTTCTTATTTATATATGTGTGCATTTAGACTTATTGAACTAAATAGACTTCCAGTATGTTGTTGAATAGGACTATTCATACAATAGGACTTGTATTCCTTCCAATCTTAGGAGGAAATAATTTTTGTCTTCAACCATTTACAGTGATGTTAGTTGCATGTTTTGTAGATGTTCTTTATGGCTCTAAAGAAGTTCTCTTCTATTTTGTTTGCTGAGATTATATTGTGAATGGATATTTAACTACTGTCAAATGGTTTTCCTAAACCAATTGTACTGATCACATGATGACCATATCTCTTGATATGGTAATTTTATTTTCATTGATTATTTAACACATTTATTGTGGTATATTTTACAAATCACACATTTCACTAATTTCAAGTATATAGTTTGACTATTTTAAGTAATTTACCAAGGAATATGATGATCATTTCAAGTCAACTTTAAAATATTTTCATCCCCTAATAAGACCAGTATACCCATTTACAATTAATTCTTATTCCAGTTGCCAACTCCAGGCAAACAATAATCAACTTTCTATATCTATTAATTTGAATTTTCTGGATATGTCTTATAAATAGTATCACATGGTATCTTGTTTTCAGTTTATGGCACCTTATAATCAGCAAAATGTTCCCAAGGCTCATCCATATTCTAGTATGAATTATACTCGAGTATATGTTGAAAATATACCTCGTATATTTTCAAGACTGAATAGTATCCCATTGTATAGATACACCATATTTTCTTTATCCATTCATTGGTTGGTGGACATCTATCTTTTTCACTTTTGGCAATTCTGCATATTGAATATAATACAATTGATATAGAAGTTTGTGTGTTTTGTGTGAGCATGTTTTTATTTGACTTAGATACCTAGAAGAAAAATTGCTGAGTAATAAGTTAGTTCTATGTTTAACTTTTTGAGATACTGACAAATTATTTCCTATAAGTTTGAACAATTCTATACCCCCACCAGCATTGCATGAGGGATCAATCTTTGCCAACACTTGCTATTGTCCTTCTACTTGATTATAACCATCCTATTTGGTGTGAATTGGTATCTCATTGTGAGTTGCAATTGCATCTTTCAAACAATTAATGATATTGTCTTTTTGTTTGCTTATTGACCATTCATATATCTTCTTTGGAGAATTATCTACTGAAATCCTTTTATGTTTGTATTTAAATATGTTTCTTGTTGATGTTCTAAGCATTTTATAAATTTCAGTACTAGGCTTTTATTAGATAATATAGTTAGAGATTTTTCTTTTAGTCTGTAATTAGTTGTTTTTTCAGTTTGTTTATAGGTTTTATTTTAACTAGATTTATTATTACCTAATATATAACATAAATATTGTATATGATAATGGAGAAATGTGGTGTTTCAATACATATCTTTGTTTTGTTATGTTTAAATTAAACATTTCTGTCTCCATCAATTATATTTTCTCTATAGTATTCTCTGAAGGGTAAAAGTTAAGTTTGATAAAGTCAAATTTATTTTTCCTTTGCTTGTGCTTGGAGTATCATATCTAAGAGACCATTAACTGATACAAAGTCACAAAGATTTACATATATGGTTTGTTCTAAGGGCTGTTTTGTTTTAGGTGTTATATTTAGGTCTTTCAGTTATTTTGAGTGAAATTTTGTATTTGGAAAGAAATTTTATCACTGTTTGTAGGGAAAAAAATCAATTCTCCCTCCCATTGAATGGGTGTAAATTATTGATTATGAACATGAATATTTATTTCTGAAAACTTTAGTCTAATGTAGCCCTTATTTTTTACTATAATTGTCAATAGGTTACATGTGTATACACTGAGTTTATAAACACATTTTACAATCATAGCTGTATGTAGTTGTCTTTTAATTCAGACATGAAAAGCAAAGAATTAAGAACAAAAATACATTTATACTACCTTTATATTTACTTTGTATTTACCTTAAAGAGTATTCTTGTTTTTCCTTAAAATTTGTGTTATTATCTTGTATCTTTTCATTCCAACTTGAGGAGCTCACTTTAATATTTGTTAGTTTGTTTGTACTGGGATTGAACTCAGGGCTTCAAACATGTTAGGTAAGTGCTCTGCTACTGACCTGCATCTGCAGCCCTTTTTATTTTATTTTTAGAGGTGCTCTTGCTAAGTTTCACAGGCTGGCCCTGATCATGTGATCCTCCTGCCTCAGCCTCCTGAGTAGTTGGTATTATTGGTGTGCACCAGTGCACCTTGTTCAATATTTCTCACAGAGCAGTTCTGCTAGGAATAAATTCTCTCAGCTTTTGTTTATCTCAGATTGTCTTAATCTCTCTTCTTGTAGAAAAAATAATGGAATGAATTATTTGTTAATATTCTTTGTTTTTCTTTAAACACTTAGTATATCACACTTGAATATTTGCAAATATGCTTATTGGTAGGGATGTCTTTTAGTTTATCCTACTTTGACCTGATTGAGCCTTTTGGATGTAAACTGATTATATTCATCAAACTTAGGAAAATTTCAGCCATTATTTCCTCAAATATTCTTTCTCACCCTTTATTTCCTCTCTTTGTAGGACTTCCATTAAATATAAGGTTGGAATTCCCTATTCCTTTTTTTTCTCTCTCTCTCTCTTTCTTTCTTTCTTTTTCTTTCTTGTCTTCTTGCTTTTTTTAGTTCTCCTTCCTTTATTTTGGATTAGCTTCTGCATATCAAAGAAAATATTTGACCTTTGACTTTTTGGGACTGGCTTATTTCACTTAACATAATAGTCTGTATTTCCATTTATTTACTGGTAAATTCCATAAAGTCATTCTTTTTATGGCTGAGTAATACTAAATAGTGTATATATACCATATTTTCTTAATTCATTCATCCATTGAAGGACACCTAGATTGGTTTCATACATTGAATATTATGAATTGTGCTGCTATAAATATTGATGTGCCTGTATTACTATAATATGTTGATTTTAAATCACAGCTGCACAAGCTCTTAATTTGGATATATACCAAGGAGTGGGATAGCTGTGTCATATGGTGGTTCCATTCTTAGTTTATTGAGTAGACTCTGTCATCACACTCTTGTTTCCTTTGCTTTGCAGAAGCTTTTTATTTATTTAACTTTTGTTTATAATATACATGACATTAGGATTAATTTAGACATGATTACAAATGCATGAAGTATAGTTTAGTCCAATTAAGTCCCCAGTATTAATGTTGCCCTCTTCCTTCTCTATCACCCGGTTCCTTTTCATCTACTTTAGTGTGTGTGTGTGTGTGTGTGTGTGTGTGTGTGTGTAGTTGTTGTTTGAGCTTTTCATATATTCTAAATATTAATGCTCTTGGGAGTAGATGGTAGCAAAGATATTCTCCCATTATGTAAGTTCTCTATTCAAACTCTTGTTTACTATTCAGAAGCTTTTTCGTTTGTGTCACACCTATTGATTTTTAGTTATATTTCTTGCACTTCGGGAGTCTTGGTAATTTTCTTCTAATTGTTACAGAGTATCTGGTCTAATTCCCAGCTCTTCATTGCTTTTTGAGTTTTTCTACAGGGTGAGACATATGGGTCCATCTTCATTCTTCACCATATGTATATCCTGTTTCCCAGCACCATTTGTTAAAATTATCCTTTATCCAATATACGTTTTTGGCACCTTTGTCTAATATCAGATACCTGTGTTTATGTGAGTTTTATCTCTGTGTCTTCTCTTCTATTCCATGAGTCTTCATTTCCGTTTTGGTTCCAGTACCATTCTCTTTTGTAACTATAGCTTTGTATTATAATTTCAGGTCAAATAGTGTGATGCCTCCAGCATTGATTGCTTGCTTTTCTCAGGATTGCTTTGGCTATTTCTGGGACTCTTATTTTTCCATTAGAATTTTAGTCCTGATTTTTCTACTTCTGTAAAGATTGTCAATGCAAATAAGAGCTGCATTGAATATGCATAACAAGTTTTGTAGTGTGGCCATTTTGATGACATTAGTTCTTCTTATCCAAGAACATGGGGTATCTTTCTAACTTCTAATGTATTTGATTTGTTTCTTCAGTGTTCAGTAGTTTTCAGTATAGAGGTTCTTCACATCATTCATTAGATTAATTCATAGGTCTTTTTTTAAAAAATTGTTTTGAATGAGATAGTTTTCCTAATTTCTTTTTCAGCAGATTCATTATTGGAGTAGGGTAAAACAAGTGATTTATATATATTGATTTTGTATCCTGCTACATTACTAAATTTGTTTATCAACTCTAGAAGTTTTCTGGTGGGGCTTTTAGGGTCTTCTAAATATAGGATTATGACTTCGGCAAGCAAGAATAGTTTGACCACTTTTCCTATTTGTATTCCTTTAATTTCCTTCTCTTTCCTATTTGCTTTGACTAAAGTATCAAGGACTATATTGAATAGGAGTGATGAGAGTGAGCATTCTTTTCTGGTTCCCATTTTTAGAGTAAATGCTTTCATTTTTTTCTCTGTTCAGTATGATGTTGGCCTTGGGTTTGTCATATACAGCTTTTACAATACTGAAATAAGTTCCTTCTATCCCTAGTTTCTCTATAATTTTTAATTTAATGGGTGCTGGACTTTGTCAAATGCTTTTTCTGCATCTATTGATATAACCATGTAATTCTTGTTTTTACCTCTATTTATGTGATGAATGACATTTTTTGATTCACATGTGTTGAATCAACCTTGCTTCACTGGGTGGAAACCCATTTGATCATGGTGCACTATCATTTAATGTGTTTTTGTACATGATTAGCCAGTATTTTATTGAGACTTTTTGCATCTGTGTTCATCAGAGATATTGGTCTGAAGTTTTCTTTCCTTGATGTGTCTTTGTCTGTCTTAGGTATAAGCATGATACTAGCCTCATAGAATGAGTTTGGATGGGTTCCCTCCTTTTCTATTTCATGGAAAAATTTGAGGAGAAAAGATTTTATTTCTGCGCAAGCTTTTAATATGATGCCATCTCACTTATTGATGTTTATTTTATTTCTTGCTTCAGGTGTTTTGTTAAGGAAGTAGGTTCCTGTGCCTACATGTTGGCGAGTTGGGCCTACATTTTCTTCTAGCAGTTGCAGCATTTCTCATCTAATTTGTAGGTCTTTAACACACTAGTAATTGACTTTTATGCAGGCTGAGAAGTAGGAGTTCAATTTCATTCTGCTACATATGAATTTCCAGTTTTCCCAGCACCATTTGTTGAAAAAGGTTATCTTTTCTCCAGCATATGGTTTTGGCACCTTTGTCTAGTATCAGATGACTGTGTTTATATGGGTTTGTCTTTGTGTCTATTCTATTCCATTGTTCTTCATGCCTGTTTTGGCGCCAATATCACACCACTTTTTACTACAGTTCTGTAGTGTAATTTAAGGTCTGCTATTGTGATGTGTCCTGCTTTGCTTTTCTCACTAAGGATACTTTCATCTAAATAGAGGAAGGATTAGTACAGTAGATGAAAGTGATTGAGGAAAAGGAAGAAGACATGGGAAAACAGAAGTACAGTGAATTGAATCTGACCAAAATTTCATATGTACATACATGGATGCAGCATGGTGGGTCCTGGCATTGGATGTATTCACAAGATACTAGTTAAAAAAATTTTTTGAAAAGTAAACTGTAAATGGATTGAAGAGGGGATTAATAAAGTGGAGAGAGGGGGCAGGAAGCAGGAAAGTGTTGGGAATTGAATGGGAGATGGTTGTGTTATATTGTTTTATGATAATGTCAAGGTGTTTCCATCCTAGTTTTATATATAACTAAAAAGGATAAAAATAAATAAATAAATATAATAGTGGTACATTAGTGTTGTCCTACATTTTTTTTGAGTCTATTCTTTTTTTTTAATTCATTATACTTTATTTTCCTGAGACTGGATAATCCCAAGAGACCTAGTTTTAGGTTTGCTGACTATTTCTTCTGCCAAGTTGAATCTGAGATTATTTAATTTATCTAGTAAATTCTCCATTTCAGTTATCATTCTTTTCAATTGCAGAATTTCTATTTTTATTTCTGTGTTATTAGTATTGATATTCTCTAATGAATGAGAGAACATTCCTATATACTCCTTTAATTCTTTAGAAATGTTTTTAGTTATTTGAATGTATTTTATAACAGTTGACTTAATGAATTTGTTTGTTAAATCTGACATCTGGGCTCTAACATAAGCAATTTCTGTTGTATGATTTTATTACCTGTGTTATAAGCCATACTTTCCTGTTCTTTACATGCATTATAATTTTTGAAAAAAAATTGACATTTTAAATAATATAAATAATAGTATGTCAATGTGGAAATGAGATTACGCTTGCTCTGGACTGTGTTTTGTTACTGTTGTCTTTTTATTGTTTTGATGATGTTGCTATTGTTGATTTTTTTCTGTTAACAATCTTTCTGGACTACTACTGCAACTTCTGTATTCTCTTAGTGAATGGCCACTAGAGTATGTTTTTAGGTAGCTTAGAGAATAGATAATGATTAGTTACATATTTCCTTAAATGCCTTGAATACTTCTTTGTGTATTTGGGGGCACGTATTCATCACTCAGGAGTTTATAAATCTGCCTTAATCTTAATTCACTGCTTTTACAGAGCATGAATTTCAACTAGAGGTGTTACTTAGCTTTTTCCATATATTTTCTGGATAAAAGCACAACTCTGAAATTTCACATTGCCTCTAGATCACAAAAAAACATGTCAGAGTTTCTTGAAGCTCCCTGTGGACATCTTGCTCTCCAGATCTTCCTTATGAATTTTGGCTATGATCGTTTTTGTTCAAACTGGTACAGCTTTAGGTAATTTTGATATTTATCATTGCCTAATTATTTTTGGCAAATAACCTGAAAATAGGTAGAGTCTTTCCCATGGAACCAGATCTGAGTCATGTCAAATAAAATGCAAACCTCTCAATCAGTGTCTTCTTTAGGATGCGAAAAGAAAGGAAAATTAATGATCATACTCTAGGGATAAGAGTAGTCATAAAGCAAGTCATAAAGGCACTGTCTAGGAAAGTCCTGACTGGGGACTGGGAGTTCACCCGGTGTGTAGGGAGCAAGAAAGAGAGAAACTTTGGGACCTTAATGTCTGTTAAAAGGTCAATGGAAATTAGCCCTTAGGCTTTCCTGTGAAAGTTGTGGGTTGGCTAAAGAAAACATGAATGGTTGGGTGCACGCCTATAATCCCAGTGTCTCAGGAGGCTAAGACATGTGTATCGGAAGTTTGAAGCTAACTTCAGCAACAGTGAGGCACTAAGGAACTCAGTGAGACACTGTCTCCAAATAAAATGCAAAATACGGCTGGGGATGTGGCTCAGTGGATGAGTGTCCCTGAGTTCATTTCCTTATACCAAAAAAGAAAAAAAAATGAGTGAAAAGGGTAACTTATCTCCATTACTAGGTTTGATTGTGGTCAGCAACTGTGGGATGCGTTGGGTTTGGGATCTGTTAAATTAAATTTGTCCTATAGGTATTTCCATATTTTGAATCCCTACATAATAATCTGCAACTTAACTTAGTATATAAACAAACCACAACCCAACTTAAAAGTATTTTATTGTAATGAATAGCTGAACTCAGCCTATCTCAACAGCCAAGCTTTAATTAATCATAGACTGCCAACTAATCAAATCATGTCCATAAAAAGAAAATGCCTCTTCATATTATTCCCATATAAGGAAAATATCCTGCTGTAACCAATATATTTCTATATATCACTTTTTTTTCTATCTCTAAGTACTGCCTATCCACATTTCTGGGTGGAACTCTTAAGACTTATGGTTCTGAGGTTTGATTCATGAATTGTTCTTTGCTTAAATAATCCCTGCTAAATTTAATTTGTCTGGAGTTTTAAAGGCCCATAGGATAAAGAATAAGCAGGCTGTATTACAAATAACCACACAGGGAAATTAAATTTTAAGTAGACCAAAGGGAATGGGGTATGACTATATTTCAAATAATTTATGTCAAGCCTAAAAATGGAAGTTGAGGCAGCAACTATATTTAACAAATTATGACAAAATTTAATTGAAGCTTTTTTAAAAATTCAAACTTCCAATATCTTTAATTGATTTGCTTAGATTACAGTTTTAAAATATTTTTTTCATAAAAGAATATATAATGAATAGTTCAGGCTTTCCAGGCCTTACACTCTCTCTCCTGCATGGAAGCAGCCACAGAAATAGATAAATTTGTGATCAGTGCTATGTTCAAGTAATCTTATTTACAAAAGTAAGTTTCAAGGCAGATTTGTGTTGAAATGATATAATATTTTAATCCTTGATTTAGACCATTTATTTTTATTTTTTTTAATTTTTTTATTCTAATATGTATGACAGCAGAATGCATTACAATTCATATTACACATATAGAGCATAATTTTTCAAATCCCTGGTTGTACACAAAGTAGAGTCACACCATTGGTGTCTACATACATGTACTTAAGGTAATGATGTCCATCTCATTCCACCATCTTTTCTAACCCCGTGCTCCTCCCTTCCCCTCCCTCTCCCTTGATCTATCTAGAATTCGATTTAGACCATTGATATTAATGTCATTACTAGTATGATTGACACTAAAGCACCATTATCATAATGGTTTTCTCTTTACTCCATTGGTTCTCTACATCCTTCTTTTTCTGCCTGCTATTGGATCATTTGACTGCTTTTATTATTCTGTTCTAACTCCAATTATAATCCACTGTTTATACCACTTTTTAATTTTTAAGGTATTGTCTTGATGTTTATAATTTTTATCTTTAATTACCAAGTCTACTTTCAAAAAATTTATACTGTTTTACATGTGGTACATGGACCCTATAATATTATACCTCTGTTTGTTCTGTCTCCCATTTTGTGCTATTATTATCATAAATTTTATTTTTATAAGTACCATGAATCTTCAACATGTTATTAGAATTTATTTTATTTTATTTTAAAAAAATATTTACTTTTTAGTTATAGGTGGACAGTGTCTTTATTTTATATTTATGTGGTGCTGAGGATTGAACCCAGTGCCTCACGCATGCTAGGCGAGCACTCTAACTCTGAGCCACAATCCCAGCCCCATGTTATTAGAATTCA
This sequence comes from Marmota marmota marmota, assembly GCF_001458135.2. Classification (NCBI taxonomy): domain Eukaryota; kingdom Metazoa; phylum Chordata; class Mammalia; order Rodentia; family Sciuridae; genus Marmota; species Marmota marmota. Next base: position 7,329,845 of record NW_026000316.1, read on the forward strand.
GATTGTCAATTGCACTCTTGAACAAGGTATCTATGAGTTTTTTGAAGTTGTTATTTGAATATTTCATAATTATGGAAATATCTTGGTCAGTATGTCTTCACATATTTCAGCCAACTCATATTCTCTTAACTTCACCTCTTGAATTCCAATTTTATGTTTGTCAGATCGTTTGATAATTATTCCACAGTTGTTTACTGCTCTATACTCACTCATGCTCTCTTTCTTTTTACTTTTTATGTTTGAGTTTGTTTTTGTTCCTCTTGACCATTCTTCAAATTAACTGATTATATCTGTGGTTATATTACATATACTGAGGATACCATCAAAGGCATTGTTTGTATTTATTCTTATACCTTATATTCCTAATATTTTCATCTTGTTATATTTCTTGAAGATTCCAACCCTCTACTAAAATTTCCCAATTGTTCATACATGTTGTCTACCTTTTCTACTAGAATCTCAGACATACTAAATATTATGATTTGAATATGTGTCGTCTCCAAAATTTTATGTTGAAACTTACTTTCTTTTTTAAAATATTTTTTTAAGATGGACACAATATCTTTATGTATTTTATTTATTATTTTTATGTGGTGTTGAGGATCAAATCCAGTGTTTCACATGTGCCAGGCAAGTTTACCACTGAGCTTCAACCCTAGCCCCGAAATTTACTTTCTTTGAATATTTTTTTTGGTTGTTGAAACTTTGTTATTTATTTACATGCAGTGCTGATAATAAACCCTAGCACCTCACATATACTAAGCAAGTGCTCTGCCACTGAGCTACAACTTCAGCCTGAAACTCAATTCTTATATGATTGTACGTTCGGAGGTAGGGTTTTTTGAATAAAAAAATAAATTATGAAGACTCCACTCTCATGAATGAATTATTGCCTTATATAATGAATGGAAGGAAGTAGCTTGGGTACTTTTTCCTTTCTGTCCCTTCTTCCATGTAAAGACAAATTGTTTCTCCTCTCTGGAAAAAGCAGCAACAAGGTATCATATCGGAAAGAGAGACCTCATGACCCTTCATGCACACTGAACATACCAGCGCATTATTCTTAAATTTCCCTGCATCTAAAACTGTAAGAAATAAAACCTGCTATTTATTAATAACCTAGTATGTTATTTTATTATAGTAACAGAAAGAGTCTGGGACACTAATCTAAGTTACGTTAAGTTTCTTGTCTGATATTTTCATGATCTGCGTCATCTATGTTGTTTTCTTGATTACTTTGTACTATGCCAGTGTTCTTAATATTTCTATTGTTATTCAAAAGTCTCACAATTTTTATTACATGTTAGACTTATTGTGTAGTATATACTGGAGTAAATGATATTTATTCCAGGAAATAAGCATGTGTCTTCTAATAATAGTCTATTAGGGTTTTAGTGTCTATGGTAGAGGGATTGAATCAATCTTTTAAGAAACTGAGCAGGGTTTGTGCTATATTGTGGTGATGGTTACCCTAAGTACATATACAAATACAAATACTTTTAATATTTCCTTGAAATTATGGCTGGACCTTGGGCTCCACTCTTAGCATTTGCCAATCCCTATTTGCCTTTAAGAGGAAACTTTCCTTCATGTATTTGCTTCTCCTCCAATGGTAGTGTAATAATCTATTGTTATCAGTGACTACATCTTTTTTATTCCTGTTTTCTCTCTCATTCCAAAGATATGGACATCACTCTGCATTTCAGAGTATCTTGCCCTCAAGATAAGAATAGATATGATTGGGACATTATCACCTCTTTGTCAGTGTCAAAACACCAGATTACCTCATTTAAGCTCCAGGGGAATGGCAAATTCTGCATATAGTCTCTACTCTGGTCCTTATATAAATATCTTCTATTTCCCCAAAGACTTGAAATGTTGTCTTGAGATATTAAAGCATCTGCCTCCTGCTAGGTTGCTTAGAAAAACCTATGCCCCGCCCCCCAATACCACACTCTCTCAGGCACTGGGTTTTCTGTGGGGCAGGCTTCCAAACCTGAGCTCAGAGCAGTGAACTACCATCCGTTGTCATTGGCTGCTAGTGCTAGTTTAGTAGTAAAGTGCATAGGCATTCTTTGTTATCCTGGTCCATCCTTTGTGATAGGCAGGCCCCATTTCCTTGTTATCTCAGGTGTAGGGTTTTCTGAGTAGCCCTGCCACTTATTCCATTGACCTTCAAACTTTGAACTGTATTCTTGGGTAAGGGGTATCCTTTGCAGATGAGTTTCCTCCCTCCTTTCTATTATTAGGAAACTTCTAATGATTTATTACTAGAATAATTTCCTCCTACTACACCCTAGGTTGAACGTTTTATTGTTGTTGCTGTTGTTTCCCTGTCTTCAGCCACATGTATATTCTCCTATGTACTGGAGATGACAGAGTATGCTAGCCTTTCTCAAACAGCTTAAGATTTTTGCTCTTTATAAAAATAAAGTCTGAGTGAGAATTCATGGATCTCATGCAGTTGTGATACGTCTCTCTTCCAGACCTATACAGCTGTATAAATCTTCCTGTGTTTCTTCACTTGTCCCTATTATTTTCTTTTAAACAAAAAATGTTAAGCCTAGAGAGAGTAACCACAAACTCCCCTTATATCTTCAGCTTACCATGGTTTATATATTCTCATATTAAGCCCACTAGGCCTTTAGCAATTTATTAAAAGGTTTAGCAGAATTGTTCTTAACCACTTATATGGTTTTCTTTATGTCTTTGCCCTGGGCTCTGTTATAGGCAACTCAGCATTCTTGTTCCTTTTATACTTAAAGATATCAGTCTTACTTAAGATTTCAGACTAGTTGCTGGGTGCTGTGGTACGTGCCTGTAATCTCAGAAGCTTCAAAGGCTTATGCAGGAGTATCACAAGTTCAAGGCAACCCTCAGCAACTTAGTGAGGCTCTAAAAAAATAAAAAGATTTCAAACTCATTATTTAGTTATTGTTTTATAACCTCAGTTCTTTTTTAGTTAAAAGAAAATTATAATTTCATATTTTATGTTAATTTTCCTTGATTTTGGGGTAGGAGAAATACTGCATAATAAGTAGAAGCAGAATTCCCCATTAGCATTTAATAGAAGCAAAAATTATCCAGCATGAAATTTTAGGGGTAAATTTTAGTAAATTAGATATTATCTCCAAATAATTAACATAATTCCTAATTTGAAAGATGATTTTTAAGACTGATTAATAATTTGTAACATCCTAAAATATTGAACTATTCATATTAAAAGAATTCACAAATATTATCTATTTCAAGTCTTCAAATGAATAGAAGAGTAAAGTGATTCTCAGAGAAATAAAATGACCTAATAATAATCATGCAGATAGTTAATGGCAGAGACAGAATTTTAATTATCAATCCAATGTTCATCATACTTACTATTTCCAACATATAAAATATCTTTATAATTTATTAGTTGTACAATTTATTTTATGTTATATAATTATAGCCCTGAGAAGTCTGAAAACCTAATTAACTGATCAGAAGATTTGGAGCCTTACATAGGAGCTTTTTTTAAATTGATCTCAGGCTACCTATTTATATGAGGTGTGTGTGTGTGTGTGTGTGTGTGTGTATAACTCATTGCCCTTGTCTAACTGAAAGTTGTACTTTTTAATCAACATCTCCCCTTTTCCTGTCTCATCCCCTATCCTCTGGTAACTACCATTCCACTGTTTCTATGAGTTTGACTTTTTTAGGTTTCACATATAAGTGAAATAATTGATGTAGTATTTGTCTTTATCTGCCTGGCTAATTTCAAATAACATAATATCTTCCAGGTTCATTTATGTTTTTTCAAATACCAGCATTTCTTTCTTCTAAGAGCCTGAATAAACTGGATGCAGTGGCACACACCTGTAATCCCAGTGGCTTTGGAGTCTGAGGCAGTAGGATCACAAGTTCAAAGCATGACCCTAAGCAAATTAGTGAGACCCTATCTCAAAATGGAAAAACAAAAGGACTGAGAATGTGGCTCAATGGTCAAGTGCCCCTGAGTTCAATCTCCATTACCATAAATAAATACAAGCCTGAAGAGTATTACATTGTGCATATACACTATATTTTCTATTTATGTGTCTGTGAATACTTAGGTTGTTCCTATACCTTGGCTACTGTGAACAGTGTTGCAATGAAAATAGGAGTGTAAATATTCCTTTGACATTATGACTTGGATTCCTTTGGATAAATACACAGACGCAGATTTCTGGGTCATACGGTAGTTTTCTTTCTTTTTTTTTTTTAGGAACTTTCATATTGTTTTTTGTAATGTGTACACTAATTTATTTTCTCACCAAGAACATATAAGCATTTCTCTTTATATAAATCTTCTCCAATGTTTGTTAACTTTTGTCTTTTTGATAATAGCCTTTCTAATTAGAGTGAGTTGATATCTCACTGTGGTTTTGAGTTGCATTTGCCTGATGATTGGTGATGTTGAACATTTTCTAGTATACCTTCTGGCCATTTGTGTGTCTTCTTTTGCCAAGTGTCTTTTCAGGTCCTTTGCCCAATTTTTAATGAGATTATTTTTTTCTTGCTATTGAAATGTTTGATTTCCTTATATATATTCATATTACTCCCTTATCTGATGTATGATTTGAATATATATTTTCCCAATCTTCAGTAGATGGGAAAATATATATTCACTCTTTTATTTCTTCTTCTGTGTAGAGCTTTTGGATTTGATTCAATTCTTTTTAATCTAGTTTTGCTTTGTTGCCTTTGCTTTCAGGGTCCTATCCTAGTATTCATTGCCCAGAACAATAAGTGTGATCAGAAAGATCAAATACTGCTGAAAAGTTAAGTAAAATGAAGACTGAAAAATGTGTATTAGAATTAATGACAAAAATCTCTAATGACTTCAATGGGATGATAAGGGCAAAAATAAAATTAGATTCAGTTGAGTAATGAGGGAGACTTTGGCCATTTAATTGGTGAAGAGGGATATAATTAAGGGATATTGTTTGTTTTTGTTTTCATAGGCAAGGTTAGAATTCTCATCCAGTTACCAGTAGCCTAGGCCAGAGCCCCTGCCTGGATTCTGGGCTGCAAGATTCATCTACTTGCCAGCATAAGACAGACAAAGGATGGAAAAAGAAAAAAAAATGAACTTTATGCAGTTTGATCAAACTGGGGATAAGCCTGTTAGATTGCATCTCCACAGGTCCCACAGAAGTGGTTATAATTTATAGAAACCAAAGCCAGGTGATATACATATGTAGTTTTAGCTAGTCAGAAAACTTGTCAGACTTAATTTCCTTGTTGTCTGCCCCCAGCATGAAAAAGTTCAGAACAAAGAAAAACAAGGAAGTTTTATTAGGAAGTTGCCCTTATTTCAAAGGGAGTCAGTTTGATTCCTGCTACCAGATCTCCTGCTTTGCACACTTCAACTATCCTTTTAAAAAGGTATGCTTTTGTGATTTCTTACCTGCTTTCATAAGTCTCTATGTTACAGAAATTCTGCTTAAAAAAACAAACAAACAAACTTTTACTAAGCCTTGATGCAATTTACTTTTCACAAGTATTTGGATATTTAATTACGTTTTTCATCCCCAGGATCTTGGAGATTATTAGAAAAGTGGTAGTTCTTGGCTTTCCACAAGGACACTTGGAAAAGGTTCTACGCCATGTACTTTGTGTCCCAGAAAGTTACGTGGTTCAGACTTCCATGGTGCAGAAAAGGCATAATGACATAGGTGACATCTTTGATCAGATTTAAAAAAAAATATTTATTTTTTAGTTGTAGTTGGACACAATACCTCTATTTTGTTTATTTATTTTTATGTGTTGCTGAGGATTGAACCCAGGTCCCCAGATCCCCGCACATGCAAGGCAAGTGCTCTACCACTGAGCCACAACCCCAGCTCCTCAGATTTAAAATGATCTACCTTTGTTACTCACAACTGAATTGGTCTTGTTAAGTGGGATTTTATTTTTAAAGAAAAAAAAATGGTAGAAGAGCCTGTCCTTGGGTAAGGGAGCAGGATGTCTAGCTTCTGAGCAGGAAACTTCCTTAAGCTAAGACGAAAGAGCTAGTTAAAAATGGGTGATGTTGAGAAGGGCAAGAACATTTTTGTTCAGAAGTGTGCCCAATGCCATACTATGGAGGAAAGCACAAGACTGGGCCAAATCTCCATGGACTGTTTGGACAGAAGACAGGTCAGACTGCTGGATTCTCTTACACAGAAACCAATAAGATCAAAGGCATTACCTGGGGAGAGTATACACTGATGGAGTATTTGGAGAATCCCCAAAAGTACATCACTGGAACAAAAATATCTTTGCTGACCTTAAGAACAGAGAAAAGAGATTAATAGCTTACCTCAGAAAAACTACTAATGAGGGTTTGGGAATTTAGCTCAGTGGCAGAGTGCTTGCCTAGCATGCTCAAGGCTCTGACTTCAGTCCTTGGCCCTGAAAATGAGTAATAGCCACTATTTTATTTATTACCAAACAGAAATGTCTCATGTTTTTTTATGTGCACTACAATTTTTTTTTACTTTTTATTTATTTATTTTTTTGGCACTGTGGCTTGGACCTTGGGGTTTTTTATGACTGAGCCAATCTCTAGCCCTTTTTATTTATTTATTTTTAATTTTGAGATAGTCTCTTGCTAAATTGCTTAAGGCCTCACTAAATTGCTGATGCTGGATTTGAACTTGGGATGCTCCTGCCTCAGCCTCTGGAGCCACTGGGATAATAGGTGTATGCCATCATAACCAGCTATACACCATAATTTAACTGATGTGATACACCAGAATTCAAATCATGAATGACCTACAGAACACTTTTGTTGGCCAGTCCTGATTTAAGTAAAATTAAGTTATAGTTAAATAAATATGATCTTTTTAAAAATTTGATTGTAATCCCAATTCAGTAAATAATATCATAGTTTATCCTTTCTAAAATTATGGTTGGATTTTATTAATAATTGTTAATATTTTACAAAAACCGTGAAATCCATCTCAAAATTGGTTTTATATTTAGGTTTATATAACTGGTTATGTGAATGAGTTTGAATATGGGGGAAATCCCTTTACTGTCTCAGAACCAAGCAAGATTCACATGTGTTTCAATTTGTGTTGATTAGCCTACTAAAGTCAATGGTTGAAGATAAGGAAGCAGTGTCTACTTAATATTTTTGTTGACCATGCCAATTTAATTAGAAATCTCTATATCTAAAATTCTGTCTTTTCCTTGTGGAAAGACATTTAAGTGTGGTGTATACATAATATTAAATAAAGAATATTTAACACTTCTCACATTTGATAGTTGATCTAAAATTTCAGATGTTTTTAAAAATCAACATGAGAGCTTGGCATCGTGATTCTTGCCTGTAATCCCAGCAGCTTGGAAGGCTGAGGCAGGAGTATTACAAGTTCAAAGACAGCCTCAGCAACTTGTGAGGCCATAAAGCAATTTAGAAAGACCCTGTCGCAGAAAAAACTTTAAAAGGGGCTGGGGATATGAGTCAGTGGTTAAATGCTTCTCTGGGTTCAATCCCCAGTTCAAAAAAAAAAAGTTAGCATGATAAAACAACAAGGTAGATTTTACTTTTTAATTTTTTTTTTTTTACTTTCTAAGACTAAATTGTAATTCAGGGCTGCCTTTAAACAACTATTAAAAGCCACACAGTGTGTACTTTCCTCACCCTTTTGAATCAGTTGTAATTCACCTAGCTCTACCCTGTATGCCAAAATTTGGTCAGCACTTCTAAAATGCTGTTGCCTGTTTCTTCCTTTTCTGTTTTCTTTGCCCTTGTGAATTAAAGAAGTTTTGTAGCTTTACTGAAGTGTTTAGAAGAGTGTATTTGACCTCTCATACTAACTAGAAATTTATGTACATTTTTAAAATTAATAAATTTTTATTTGTTCTAATTAGTTATACATACAGCAAAATACATTTTGATTCATTGCAAACAAATGGAGCACAACTTTACATTTCTCTGGTTGTATAAGATGTAGAGTTCCACTGTTAGAGAAATCTTACATGTACCTATGGTAATGATGTCCATCACAGTACACAATCTTTCCTATTGCCATGTCCCCTCCCCTCTCCTTCCTCCCCTTTGCCCAATCTAAAGTTCCTCCATTATTCACATCTCTGCCCCTACCCTGCCATTATAGATCAGCATCCACTTACCAGAGAAAACATTTGGCCTTTGGTTTTTGGGAATGGCTTACTTCACTTAGCATGATATTCTCCAATGCCATCCAATTACCTGAAAATGCCATAATTTTATAATATTTTAATACTCAGCAATATTCCATTGTGTATATATACCACAATTTCTTCATCCACTCATTTATTGAAGGGATCTAGATTTGTTCCACAGTTTAGCTATTGTGAATTAAGCTGCTATAAATATTGATGTGGCTGCATCACTGTAGCATGCTGATTTTAAGTCCTTTGGTTTAGGTCGAGGAGTGGGTAGCTGGATCAAATGGCAGTTCCATTCCAAGTTTTCCTAGGAATCTCCATACTGCTTTCCAGAGTGGTTCCACCAATTTAAAGTTCCACCATCAATGTATGAGTATACCTTTTCCCCACTTTCTCGCCAACACTTAATTTTGCTTGTATTATTGATAACTGGCTATTCTGACTAGAGTGAGATGAAATCTTAGAGTAGTTTTGATTTGCATTTCTCTAATTGCTAGAAATGATGAACATTTTTTCATATATTTGTTGATTGATTGTATATCTTCTTCTGAGAAGTGTCTGTTTGGTTTCTTAGCTCATTTACTAATTTGGTTATTTGGTTTTTGTTGTTGTTATTGTTGTTGCTTTGTTTTGTTTTGTTATTTTTTTTGGTGTTAATTTTTTTTGAGTTATTTGTATATCCTGGAGATTAGTGCTCTATCTGATGTGCATGTGGTAATGACTTTCACCCATACTGTAGGCTCTCTCTTCACATTATTGTTTCCATTTCTGAGAATAATATTTTTAGTTTGAATCCATCCCATTTATTGATTCCTGATTTTATTTCTTGTGCTTTAGGAATGTTGTTAAGAAAGTCAGGACCTCATCTGACATGATGAAAATTTAGGCCTACATTTTCTTCTATTACGTATAGGGTCTCTGGTCTAATTCCCAGGTCCCTGATCCACTTTGAGTTGAGTTTTGTGCATGGTGAGAGATAAGGGTTTTTCATTTTGCTGCAGTTTTCCCAGCACCATTTGTTGAACAGGTTATCTTTTCTCCACTGTATTTTTTTTGCACCTTTGTCTAGTATGAGATAACCACATTTATGGGGGTTTGTCTCTGTGTCTTCTATTCTGTACCATTGATTTACATATCTATTTTGGTGCCAATACCATGCTGTTTTGTGACTTTATATAATAATTTAAGGTCTGGTATTGTGATGCCTCCTGCTTCACTCTTCTTGCTAAGTATTTCTTGGCTCTTCAGGTCTCTTATTTTTCCATTTGAGTTTCATGATTTCTTTTTTTTATGAGGAATGTCATTGAGATTTTAATTAGAATTGGAATAAATCTGTATAACACTTTTGGTAGTATGGTAATTTTGACAATATTACTTCTTTCTGTCCAAGAACATGGGAGATATTTTCATCATCTAAGGTCTTCTTCAACTTTTCATTGGTATTCTGTAGTTTTTATTGTAGAGTTCTTTCACCTGTCTTGTTAGATTGATTCCCAAGTATTTTATTTTATTTTTTAGGTTATTGTGAATGGGGGTAGTGTTCTTAATTTTTTTTCAGAGGGTTCATCACTGATACTTAGAACTGCATTTGATTTATGGGTATTGATTTTATATCTTGCTACTTTCCTGAATTTATTTATTATTTCTATAAGCTTTCTGGTGAAATTGTTTTGGACCTTCTAAATATAGAATCATGTCATCATCAAATACTGATAGTTTGAGTTCTTATTTTCCTATATTTATCCCTTTAATTTCCCTTGTCTGTTTAGCTGCTCTAGCTAGAGTTTCCATGGCATCCCTGTCTTGTTCCAGTTCTTAGAGGGAATGCTTTCAATTTCTCTCCATTTAGAATGATGTTGGCCTTGGGCTTAGCATAAACAGCTTTCACATTGTTGAGGTATGTTCCTATTTTCCCTAGTTTTCTAATGTTTTGAATATGCAATATTGTTGTATTTTCTCAAATGCCTTTTTCTGCATCTATTTAGATGATCATATGATTTTTATATTTAAGACTGCTGATGTGATGAATTATGTTTATTGACTTCTATATGATGAAGCAACCTTGCATCCTTAGGGTGGATCCCACTTGATCATGGTGCACTATCTTTTCATAATTTTTATGCAATTTGCCAGAGTTTATTGAGAATTTTTGCATCTATGTTCATTAGGGATATTGGTCTGAAGTTTTCTTTCCTTGATGTGTCTTTGTCTGGCTTTGGTATCAGGATGATATTAAGCTTATAGATTGAGTTTGGAAGGGTTCTAACCTTTTCTGTTTTATGGAATAATTTGAGGAGTATTGGTATTGGTTCTTCTTTGAAAGTCTTGTAGAACTCAGCTGAGAATCCATCTGGTCCTGGGCTTTTCTTTGTTGGTAGGCTTTTGATGGTGTCTTCTATTTCATTCCTTGAAAATGATCTGTTTCAATTATTTATGTCTTCCCAATTCAGTTTGGGCAGATCATATGTATCTAGCAATTTGTTGATGCCTTCAATATTTTCTATTTTATCATAGTATAAGTTTTCAAAATAGTTTTTGATTATCTTCTGTTATTTCAATACTGTCTGTCATTATATTTCCTTTTTTATCATAATTTTTACTAACTTGGGATTTCTGTCTCCTTCTTTTTGTTAGGGTGGCTAAAGAACCAACATTTTGTTTTGTCAATTTTTTCAATTGTTTTTTTTTGTTTCAATTTCATTGATTTCAGCCCTGATTTTAATTATTTCCTGTCTTCTACTACTTTTGGTGTTGATTTGTTCTTCTTTTTATAGGGCTTTGAGATGTAATGTCAGGTCATTTAATTGTTTTTGACTTTTTATTCTTTTAATGAATGAGCTCAATGCAATAAACTTTCCTCTTAACACTGCCTTTATAGTGTCCCAAAGATTTGATATGTTGTATTGGAGTTCTAATTTACTTCTAGGAATTTATATTTTTGTCTCTTCCCTGATTTCTTCTTATATCCATGCATCATTCAGTAGTCTATTATTTAGTTTCCAGGTGTTGGAGAAGCTTCTATTTTTATTTTATCATTGATTTCTAATTTCATTCCATTTTGGTCTGGTAGAATGCAAGGTAGTATCTCTACTTTTTTTTGCTAAGTCTTGCTTCACTAGTTGATGGATGAAATATTTTATATGTCTTTTAAGTCCAAATTATCGATTGTAGTATTGAGTTCTATAGTTTCTTTTGTTTAGTTTTTGTTTGGAAGATCTATCCAGTGGTGAGAGAGGTGTGTTAAAGTCAACCAATATTATTGTGCTGTGGTCTATTTGATTCTTGTTATTGAGAAGAGTTTGTTTGTTATACATAGATGCTCCATTATTTGGGGCATAAATATTTATGATTGTTATGTCTTGTTGATGTATGATTCCCTTAAGTAGCATGAAATGTGCTTCTTTATCTCTTCTGACTCACTGTTGTTTGATGTCCACTTTATCTGATATGAAGATGGAAAACTCTGTTTGTTTACATGGCCCATGTGAATGGTATGTTTTTTTCCCATCCTTTAACTCCAGTCTGTGGATGTCTTTTCCTGTCAGATGAGTCTGTGGAAGGCAGCATATAGTTGTTGTTGTTTTTTTTTAAATCCAATCTGCCAGTCTATGTCTTTTAATTGATGAATTTAGGCCACTAACATTCAGAGTTATTATTAAAATGTGGTTTGTATTCCCAGTTATTTTGGTTTGTTTTTGTTTTTTTTTTTTACTTGACTTGGTTTCTCCAGATCCTGGCTGTTGTCCCTAGATGGAAGTGGCCATGTCCCTAGTTGTTGTTTGTGGTGGTAACATCAAACTTGTAAGTACCTTGGTGTTAGGCCTCCAGTCCCCTGCTGGTGTCCCAAGATGGAAGCTGCTCCAACTAATGATGGTAGTGGTGGCAATGGAGGTAACCCAAGATGGTGGTGTAGGTGTCCCAAGATGGAGGTGACTACTTTCAGAGATGGGGCAGAAAGGGCAGGCTGTGCAATAGAGTTGGGCAGCCTGTTCAGTAATGCATTGCTGAGCCATGTGGTATTGTGGCAAGCAGCTGCCTCCAGGCCCTGTCCGTTGTCCAAAGGTGAACTACTATGTGAGTAGGGCTACAGTGATGGCTGCAGTGTCCCAAGATAGAGTTAGCCTGCAGGAGCTTGGCATTGGTAGATGGAGAGCCACAGCGCATTGTTTTCCACGTGGGCAAAGACCTCCCCTCAGCTTTGGCAGGTGGTCCTGGGCTCTGCCCAGCAAATTGGTATACATTTTAAGACTTAGTTATGAAAAACAAAATTGTGCCGTGCTGGGCAAAGTGGAGCATGCCCATAATCCCAGTGGCTTGGAAAGGTGAGGCAGGAGGATATCAAGTTCAAAGCCAGCCTCAGCAATGTAGTGATGCCCTAAGCAACTTAGTGAGACCCCGTCTTTAAATAAAAAATGCAAAGGACTGGGAATATTGCACAATGGTTAAAAACACCTAGGTTCAATCTCTGGTACCAGAAAGAAAGAAAGAAAGAAAGAAAGAAAGAAAGAAAAGCTGTCTTGTAAGTGTAATTTACCAAAATACTTTTTAAAATAAAGCACCTTATTAGTAAGAGTCTCATTTCAGAAGATTGCAGGTTTATAACTTTTTAACCAACAATTTCTATATCCTAGTGTCAACTATTATGAACCTGTTGAAAAGTACTCCTTAAAAATTCATTTTACATAGTAATATATTTTTATAATACTTGAATGCATAATTGGATTGGGTACACTAGCAAATTCTTATGAATCAAGAAGCACAGCTCCACTTAAAATTGGCATCATTATTATCCCTAATAAGTTAATTATTTTAGTAATATAATTTTTATTTAAGTGTTTTAAAAAGAAAACTAAATAGCAATGTAGAATGAAAAAATGTAGAATGAAAAAAAGATGTCTCATAAATTGAGAGGTATTTTATTTCATTTGTGTATTACTATTTGAAATTATTTAATATGTTCAAGCTAGAAGTGAATTCCACATGGCAATAAAACTGTTAAGAAATTTATCAAAGCATTTCAAAAGGCTACATATTCTAATCATGTATTTTTGCAATGACATGCCAGTAATTGGGAAGTCACAGTTTATGGGGTTTTCTCCCATTTACATTTCTATGGTAGGATTGAACAGACATTTTTATGAAGTCAGAATTTTATGATTTCATTTAAAGTGAAGGACAAAGTAGATAATACACACAAGTACTGTAAAAATGCACATAAGCAAATGCTTATATTTTCAGGGAGAAACTGAAAATAAATTCATGTAGACCAGTCCTTTGAAGAAACTCACCATCTTAATTAAAACATTTAGTTACATGGTTTTTGCCTTTCATTCTGCTACTTAATAATTATAAGACAGCATTGATTGTAATTTCATGTTATCACCTAGAACAAACAAGAATATCACTCCTATTTTCTGTTTTTTTTTCCTTATTCAACCACAGATTCACAAATGTGCTTCATTCTCATGTGAAATCTTATCAATATTATATGCGAGCTCTTCTTAATCTTAGGAAATAGTACTTGATAATTGGGGAGGAGGCTTAGAGTCTGAGGCTTAAAAAATGAAAAGAAAACACAATAAAAACAAGAAAAAAAAACTCAAGGAATCCACTAACTGAATCAATATTCCCTGCACCACATAAACATTTCAAGATAGTAAGTTATCCTCAAACAGTTAGCTATTCAATGTCAGTATGAGTAGGATGGTTAAAAACAGGGACAAAACAAATGCTTAAAAGTGTAGGGAAGCATATCCTTTCTGTGGCCAATTAGGTTAAACCAGCAGCTCTGCTGAACAAACTCAGCACTCAGCATTCAAGGCAGTCATGGTCATCTTGGGTAATGATTTGGAACAAATTTAGAGTTTGAGAGATTGGCAAGTGTTTCTACTGACAATTTTTTTTTCTGATTTCAACTGCTAACCTAACTGGAATTGTAAGCATGGTCTGCTTCTAAATTCTTTGTGTCTGTGTTCTGCCCATCTGTCAGGATAAACCAGTGCCCATTCACACTGTCCTAATTAGCTGCTGTGGTAGGAGAAACAGGCCTCAGCACAAAGCTAACCACCACTTTCCAGCTCAATAAGATTTATGCATTCATTTTATAATGATCCAGATATTTAAAACATTACTGTAATGACTGGTTGATTAAGAGGTGCAAAACAAGTAGAGGTTGGCCAAATAAAGAAAGCATAACTTACACAAGGTACATTTGACAAGTACAGATATAACTGATAATACATAGTCATGTGCCCTGTAAAGATGTTTCCTTTGATGTTGGATTGGGTATTTGATGGTGGTCCCATAAAATTATAAGGGAACTGGAAAAACTCCTATCACCTGGTGACATCATAGCCATCATAATGTTGTAGCACAATACATTACTCATTTGTTTGTGGTGATGCTGGTATAAACAAACCTACTGTTAAACAGGCATATAAAAGAACAGCCCATGGGGCTGGGGTCTAGTTCATTTGTAGAGCAGATGCTTAGCATATGTGAGGCCCTGAGTTCAGTCCCTAGCACTGTGAAAATTATATATTTGTATATGCATTTGTCTATGTGTGTGTATGTGTGTGTATATATGTATATGTGAGTACATATATATGTATATACACATATGTATGTGCCTGTATATGTGTGTGTATGTGCATGTACAATTAGGTGTAACATGTAATACAGATGATTATAATAAATATTACTATTAAAATGTTTACTACACTATGCTATTTACCAATATTTTAGAGCATATTCCTTCTGCTTGTGAACATTTTTACTATAAAATTATATGCTGTGTTATGCCAGCATCAGCCTCATATGTGTCACATTTAGCCTGTATGTTTCATCATTTTGTCTTATGCTTGATTAATCTCATGTCATATGTGAGCTCTCCTTAATCTCAGCAAATAGGACTTGATTGTGAGGGAGAATCAATAGGCCGTATCATTTAGTTTTGTGTAAGTATACTCTATGATGTTTGCCCAACAACAAAGTCAACCAACAATGCTTTTCTCAGAGAGTGTCCCATTGTTAAGCAATACAGTAATTTATTGTGCAGCATATTTTAAGTGATTCTGGAAATTAGACTTTGTAGCAGTTTAGTCAATTTTGGATTAGAAATACAAAATTTAATTTTAATGATATCTGATAAGATATTTTATTACTATACAAGATGTAGAAATAAATGAACAGAAATCTGTTTTGTTAAGTGGGAATTGGTGCACATTAATATATAAACATACGGAGAAGTCCTGTAGTTAGAAGAATTCTGTTTAAACTGCTTCAAGTTTATTTGTACTGGTGAGGAGTTGTTAAATATGTAGAAGTCTTCTTTAAAGCCAGTTATAATGATCTTGAATGAATCAAATATTTTTTATTCTCTCAATTCTCTGATCAATATTTTCTGGAATAATATTAAATTATTTATGACAAACCCATGATATTATAGCCAGATTTTAAAGAAAATTCTATCATTTATCTTCATGAATAATTTAGTTTGATATTGAAATAACACTGGGTATTAAATGTATTAGCCAATTACTGTTGAAATGTTTCACTTTCACAAGCCTTAGTACAGAGCGTGAAGGTTCTGACTTTCAACTATTAGGTTTTATGAACTAAAAATTTCACCACAGAGTCCCAAAGTTAAATTTTGTGCAAGATTATCACTACTAATATTTTTATCATCTTCCTAATATCTATGGCTGGCTTAATTTCCCATTAACTGCATTAACCTTGTGGTAAAGACAGTTCAGAGTCTTAATTCTCCCCATGCTACTTAGTATTATTTTAATGTTGAAATTGTAATACCTAACTTTATATTAAGATGACAACAGATGATACAAAAACTTTCAATAAAGCATTCATTAACCTTAATTTTAGGGTTATCATTTTATATATTTTTTAAATTAAACAATTTAAAGAGTAAAATATGGCATATTAAATATTAACCCACTTATTGCTGTGACTTTTCTTATATAACATAGTTATAGACTCCAAGGTAATTAATGGCACTCTGCCAAAATATCCCATTTCAATAAGAAGTTATCAAGAATACAAACAACAATAAGTGTTGGTGAGGATGTGGGGAAAAAGGTACACTCATACATTGCTGGTGGGACTACAAAATGGTGCAGCCAATATGGAAAGCAGTATTAAGATTTCTTGTAAAATTGGGAATAGAACCACCATTTGACTCAGCTATCTCTATCCTAGATCTATACTCAAAAGACTTAAAAACTGTATACTACAGGGACACAGCCACATCAATGTTTATAGCAGCACAATTCACAATGGCTAAACTGTGGAACTAACCTAGAAGCCCTTCAATAGATGAATGGACTTAAAAAAAATGTGGCATATATACACAATGGATTATTACTCAGTAATAAAAGAGAATAAAATCATGGCATTTGCAGGTAAATGGATGGCATTGGAGAAGATAATGCTAAGTGAAGTTAGCCAATCCCAAAATAACAAATGCTGAATGTTTTCTCTGATATAAGGAGGCTGATTCATAGTGGGGTAGGGAGGGGGAGCATGGGAGGAATAGATGAACTCTAGATAGTGCAGAGGGGTGAGAAGGGAAGGGAGGGAACATGGGGTTAGAAATGATGGTGTAATGTGATGGAAATTATTATCCAAAGTACATGTATGAAGACACAAATTTGTTTGAATGTACTTTGTATACAACCAGAGAAAATTATGCTCTATATTTGTAGTAAGAATTGTAATGCATTCCACTGTAATATATAAATAAAAATTAATTTAAAAAATGGTTTCAAGGGGCTGTGTGTATAGTATAGTGGTAGGGCACTTGCCTAGCAAGAGCACAGACCTGGGTTCAATTCCTGCCACCACAAAACAAAAATAGATATCATGTGTATACATTGTGCAGTGATCAAATAGATACAATTATTATGTGTCAATCAAAATTTTAAGAAGTCAGGTGCAGTGGCACATGCCTGTAATCCCAGAGGTTAGGGAACCTAAGGCAGGTAAATTGCCAGTTCAAGGCCAATCTCAGCAACTTAGAGAGGCACTAAGTAACTTAGTCAGATACTATCTCAAAATAAGAAATTAAAAGGGTTGGGTATTTAGCTCAGAGAGCCTCAAGTTCAATCCTCAGTATCAGATAAACAAAAACAACAAAAAACAAAACAAACAAACAAAAATCCCAACAGAATAAAAACTTTTAAAGAACAGGTTTGAAACTTTTCAAAGAAGTAACAATGTAAGTGTAAAGTAACACTTGGATCACTTGAACTTCTGTGTTAGTGTGTTGGACATAAAGAGGCAATACTTGAGCAAAAGGAAAATAGTATGTCATAAAGTAATTTCTTCAAATTAGAACAATGATTTGAAAAAGTGTAGAAATTATAATATACATGTTACATAATTTTAAATCAGTTTACTTCAAATGGGCCCAAATGCTTCTTAGAGCCATGAGAGTTGTTTTCAGGATAAGTTAGCAATTATTTGCCAACACAACAAAGTACAGCAATATTCCACTGCTTAAAACAGGAAAGTAGAAGATACTCTCCTAAAGCAACTGAAAATAAGTAGTGTTTTCCAACTCTGCTGCATTGCAATATCTTTGATTATATTCAGGGACTGTGCATTAGCCATCTTTGTGTTCTCCTCAGGATCATGTTTTCACATTCTAAAAGAAATAATATTTTTGAGTTGTTCAACTGAATTTACTTTCATATTTTCTAGATAAAAGGATTTAACTTCAGGCATAATTGCAACTAAACTTAGTTGTTAATAGTATGGTAATGGGATAAATGTTTCCTTAAATGTTAAATATTTTTGGAAATTCCTTGACGTGTATTATGTTATTTTTCAGTATGGTCAGTATTTTATTTTCTTTGTCATCTCTTGTTTAGAAATAAATAAAATATCTTCAAAAGAGTATTAAAATATTGTATATATCACACTAAATGATATAGTTATTTTTCAAAACAAGTACTGCATTGTTTTCTGCTTATGTTTTTTTTCATTGGCACTATCTCATGGTATGATACACTTTCTGAGAAAATCATTCCATTGTTGACATGAGTACTGCATATTTATGTACCCAATATTCAGGGTGCCAGTTTTATAGCCTCCACACATTCACTTTATCAGTAGTACAGTGGGATACACATAGGCAGTAATCAGTTGACTAATATGATTTATTTATATTCAGTAATTTATAATTTTTACTGATACTTTATTTTTAGTTAATATTTCAAATGTAAAGGTAGTTTGAAGATATATTATCACAGAAAGAATCAACTTAAAAACAAAGTTTATAAGCAATTAAATTAATCATGAACTGTGAATTGCAAATACATGGTGGAGGAATAAATTACTTTTAACTACTAATTACTCTTCACTAAACACAAGATCCTGTTCTCATTTGTTCTATATCTTTTTTTTTTTTTTTTGAGAGAGAGAGAGAGAGAGAGAGAGAGAGAATTTTTTAATATTTATTTATTTATTTAGTTTTCGGTGAACACAACATCTTTATTTTATTTTTATGTGGTGCTGAGGATTGAACCCAGCATCCCTTGCATGCCAGGCAAGCGCGTTACTGCTTGAGCCACATCCCCAGCCCTGTTCTATATCTTAATCTTCACGTCTCTTAAATGTCTCATGGAAATTTCTAGACTGCTTCCCTAGTGAACTCAACTTAAGTTATTATAGCATGAGCATTTTAATAATTAAATTTTAATATTAAATACTAAAAATTATTAAAATACATTTTTTCTTCAGAATTCTTGCAGATATTTCAAATAAGTCTTTACAGATTCCACCACCTATTCTATTACAAACAGTAGCCTATATATTTTTATGCAAACTGCAATATCTGTAAAGTCATTTTGTTTTACATCTAATAATCTAAAAACCTTCATTTGACTAAGTTTGAATATATATGTATATATGTGTATATATCTATATAGATATTTCAATGATATACACAACATTTGATACTATTTATGCAATATTTAGTAATATCTTTCCCTTCTTTTTGTTTTTAAATAGTTTTTTAGAGCAGCATTAGATTCAAAGAATAATTGAGGAGAAAATACAGAGTTCTTCTATATCCCATATTGTCTTTCTCTCTCACACACACACACACACACACACACATTATCAACATATCACACCATAATAATATGCCCATTATAACTGATGAACCTAGTTTTACACATCATTATCAATCAAAGTTGATAGTTTACATTTGAATTTATCTTTGAGTTGCACACTGTAGGGGTTTTGAAAACTATATAATGGCATTGTTTTAGTCAGCTTTGCATCCCTGTGACCAAAAGACATGACAAGAGCAACATAGGAGGAAAAGCTTTTTCTGGTTCACATTTCAGAGGTTCAGTTAATAGACAGCCCACTCCATTGCTCTGTGTCTGGGATTACAAAGAATATCATGGTGGAAGAGTGTGGCAAAAGGAAGTAGCTCAAGACATCACACCAGGAAGTACAGAAAGAGTTCCCCTCATAGACAATTTTTTGGGGGTGATAGGTACAGGGGATTGAACTAAGGGGCACTTGACCACCGAGTCACTGAGCCACATCCCCAGCCCCATTTTGTATTTTATTTAGAGACAGGGTTTCACTGAGTTGCTTAGCCTCTCACTATTGCTGAGGCTGGTTTTGAACTCCTGATCTTCCTGCCTCAATCTCCTGAGCTGCTTGGATTACAGGTGTGCATCACTGTTCCTGGCTTATAGACAAAATATAAATCCCCAAGGCATTCTCCCAGTGACCCACCTCCTCCAGCCACACCTGTATGCATGTACCAGCACACGGTTACTACCCATTCAATCCATCTAAGCAGATTAATCCACTGAATAAGTTAAATGCCCTAATAATCTTGTCATTTCACCTCTGAGCCTTCTTGTATTGTCTCGCATATGAACTTTTGGGCAACATCTCATATTTAAACTATAACAGGCATATACCCACCATTATAGTATCATAAAGAATGGTTTCACAACTCTAAAATTTTCTGTGTTTTTCCCATTTATCCATTCCTTCCATCCTTACCCTAGAAATCACTCAATTTTTTTAATATCTCCCTGGTCTTGCCTTTTCCGGAATGTCATATATTTGGAATCATACAGTATTTTCAGTTTAGCTTCTTTCACTTAGTAGTATTCATTAAGGTTCCTCTGTGGCTTTATAGTTTATTTCATTTTAGTATTAAATATTATTCAGTTATCTGGATGTACCATAGTTCATTTATCCATTCTGAAGAACATTTTGGTTGTTTCCCAATCTTATCAATTATGAATGAAGCTGCTATAAACATCTGTGTGCAGGTTTTTGTGAGGAAACAAACCTTAACTCCATTTGAATAGATATCTAGAAGTATGACTGCTGGATTGAATAAGACTGTACTTAGCATTGTAAGAGAGTGTCAGCCTGTCAAAATAGATGTAATTACTTTCATTCTCATCTAAAATGAATGAGACTTTCTATTTTCTCACACCCATAACAACATTTGGTATTGACAGTGTATTGGATTATGGCTGTTGTAATAGGTGCATAGTGGTAATACATTCTTGTTTTAATGTGCAGTTCTCTAATGGCAAATGATTGCATCTTTTCATATATTCATTTGCTATGTCTATTTCCTTTTTAAGTCTCTTTCATTTTATTTTCTCCAAATTAAATCATTGCACTATCACACTCATTCCTTTGCACTAAACACCTATATTTCAAGAGTACAGATGTTTTCATACTATATTTTATACTCTACTTTTCTATTGGTTTCTTAGTCCTGACTCAGTACTTAAATTAGGTCTTTACTTTCTGTGACCTTCTATCATTTAGTTGGGAATAACTGGCTTTTTATAAATACTTTGTATATTATTCTAAAAAATAGAGATGATGTTTTGCAGTTTCCACAGATTGAAGAATTTTAAAAGTTGCTACTTACCATTATAAATGACTCTTTAGCATTTTATCTACTATTTTTATTGAACATGATATGTAGGATACACAGGAGTTTGATTCTCCTTCTGAGGGTGATTATAAATAAAATATTAAACTCACAGGAATAATTGCAATTGATATCTTTCTGCATAGTTTTTTCTTCAACAATAGGTTTCTAAGCTTCCATCTGATTTAAATAATTTTTACATGTAGTTACCTTCTCCATTTCTGAACGGTCTTATTTTTCTTGGAAGAAAAATGAAAATTTCTGGAATATAGTACCAAGATTCCTCTGAGTAATCATGAAAAGTGTTTCAGCAAATGTTTGTTGACATAATTTCTTTCAGCTATCTTGAAAGCAAATAAAAAAATACAGTCACCAGCAAGTTTGGGTGATGAGTTACAAATCACTAAAGATGAGTTCTTTATATTCATCAGCAATTTTCTGGCAATTCCTGCAATGTATAGCACTAAAA
Source organism: Marmota marmota marmota (assembly GCF_001458135.2). NCBI lineage: Eukaryota > Metazoa > Chordata > Mammalia > Rodentia > Sciuridae > Marmota > Marmota marmota. The sequence continues at coordinate 7,351,417 of NW_026000316.1, forward strand.
TAAAAATTCTGATATAAGCTGCTAACTTGACATCTCTCTTAGTGGTTTTATATGATTTCAGAGCATGATGTGTACTTATCATTTGATTCTATGTCTGTTCTCTGATGAAAGATCAACTTCAAGAAGAGTCTTTCAGGGTTATTTAGACCAAAATTCTCAGTAAGAAATAAATGTTACATTTCAAACCATATATATAACACACATATACAAAAAAGAAAAAAAAATTAGCAGACAATACTTACACTTACTATGATGAATTCATTATGGTGTTTTCTATTCTATTCAATTTCATTTTTTAAAAAAGATGACTATGACAAACTTAATTGATTTACCCACAAATGGGTTGTCTGATGCAATTTGATAAATACTTTTATGTGGTTCTTGTTCATTCATGTACATAAAAATTACCTGTATAGGACTAGTGATGTAATTCAGTGGTAGAACACTTGCCTACCACACAGGAGGCTCTGTGGTTTGATTCCCAGCACCACATGCATACACACAAAAATCATCTATATGGCACAGAATCATGCATATTCTTTGAACTTACTTAGAGGTTCAGATTTAGTAGGTTTGGGGCAGAGACAATTTAAGTCCTTTTTTAAAAAATAAGAGTGTGTGTTTTTGATTGTCCTGGTACTACTTGTGAAGGAGTTGTTATATTAAATAATTGCAAAGGATCCTATCCTATGTGTTTTTAAGTAAACATTTTATTTTACAATAATTATAGATTCACACAAATATATAAGAAATAATACAAAAGTCCCATATATGCTACTCCAATTTTCACTACGCTAACATTTTGAAAAACAAACAAACTATAGTATAAGGTCACATTTGTATAAATCAAGATATAATATTGTAGTGGGGAATAAATTCTAGTGAGAAAGACATTGTGTTAGGCTGGATAATACACCCCCATCCCCCCCCAAAATGGAACTTATGTACTAACTCGAACAATCTGTGATTGTTTACTTATATGGTAAAAAGATACTTTGCAGATATTATTAAGGATCTTGGGATAGAAAGATTAGTGTACATTATTCAAGTTTGCCCTAGATGCCATCACAGGTATCCTTAGAGGCAGAAGAATATTGAATAGCAGAAAAGAAGAGGCAATGTGACCACAGAGAAAGAGTTTGCAGTGATGTGAATGTGAGCCAAGAGATGCCTAGGGCCACCAAAAACTGGGAGAGACAAGAACAGACTTTCCTTTGATTTTGAGGACAGATAATTATTTAGGACCTCTGACCTCCAGAATTGTGACAAAATAAGTGTTCTTTTAAGTCATTAACTTTGAGGACTGTTGTTATGGCAGATATAGGAAACTCATAAGACAGATATTCCAAAAAAGATACAGGACAATTCCATCTTAACAAGAATTCCTCATGTTGTCCTTTTGTACCCACACAACCTATACTCTTGCCATCCCTAACATCTGTCAAGCAATAATCTATTTACCATTTAATTTAAATTCAATAGTAGTATGTAATTGTAATTTTAAACCATGCAAGCTTTCAGAGTTGACACTTTTGTTGTGTTATTTTTGGTCAGCATACTTCCTTGGAGATGTATTCAATTGTAGCATGTATCCATAGTCTTGCTTTCTCTTGCTGATTCATTGTTTTAGTCAGTTTTTCATTGCTGTGACAAAAAGTCCTGATAAGAACAACTTAGAGGGAAAAAGTTTATTTTCTCTCATGGTTTCAGAGGTTCAGTCCATGGTAGAATAATTCCAGAGCTCTGGGCCTGAAGTGAAGCAGAACATCATAGTGGAAGGGCATGGCTGAGTGTGGGGACAAGTGCATGGAGTACTGCATACATGGTATAGGTTAAGGGCATCTGAGTGGCAAACCACTCCCCGTGCTAGGCATGTGAGCAGTCAACCGCTTACCCCATAGGCACAGCCCTTAGCATGAGGCCTCGTGTTGCAGCCCCTGCACTTGCTCCACAGCCCACTCCTTGACTGGTCACTGCAGGAACAGTTGGCCAGAAATTGTATTGGTGGCTGCCTATAATCTGCTTAGCTACTGCCTGAGTATATATACATGGTAACTGTGCAATACAACCAGACCTGCTTCCTGCTTGATCTCCAGAGGTCTTGATTTGTGACTCAGCAGCCACACTCTCCTCTACCCTCTTCCATGGGCCTCCTTGCTGGAAGAGAGAGAGCCCACACAGCTGAGAAAAGCATCCCAAAACCAGGAAGCAGGGAGAGGTCACTAGCCAGAGACAAAATATCAACTCCAAAGGCAAACCCCCAGTAATCTACTTCTTCCATCCATACCCATAGATTCCACAAACTAGTTCATTCAGATTATTAATCCATCAAATGTATTAATATACTAACTAGATTATAGCTCTCATTATCTATTCATGTCACCTCTGAACATTTTTGTATTGTCTAATACATGAGCTTTTGGAGGATACCTCATATCTAAATCATAACACTAGTGTTCTATAATATGGATGTGCCAAATTTTACCTACTCACCCATCAAAGAACATTTCGTTTTTTTTGCAGTCATTTGTGCTAATACAAGTAAAGTTACTGAGTATATTCTTATATACATTTTGGTGTGAGTTTGAGTTTTCATTTCTCTGGAATAAATACCCAAAAATGTAGTTACTAGGTCATATATGCTACTTGCATATTTATGGTGTTTTTTAAATAACAAAACTGTTTTATATATTATCTTTATCATTTAAAATTCTACCACCAATTTATAACTGATACAGTTTCTCCATATCCTCCATAGCATTTGGTATTGTCCTTATTTTTTTCTTTTTTGATAGACTTTATTTCTTAGAACAGTTTTAGATTTATAGAAAAACTGGGATGAGTGTAGAAAATAATGATATACCATAAAGTTTTCTATTTTATTAATACTTTAGTATAATGCATCTATAACAATTAATGAACTAGTAATATTTATTCATTATCTTTACCAAAGATAATAAATTTTATTGCATTTTCCTAAGTTTTTCCTATTTTTTGTGGTTCCCTGATTTCATTCAATTTAGCATACTGCTTTTGTTGTCATGTCTCTTTATGCCATTTTTAAGTATGACAGTTTCCCAAACTTTCCTTGCTTTTAATGTCCTTGAGAGTTTTGAGGAGTGCTGGTCAGGTATTTTATAGATAATCCTTCAACTGGGACATGATATTTCTCATACTTAGAATGAAATTATGGTTTTCAAGAAGGAAGATCAGAGTAATAAGTGCCATTTGAAAATGTCATTTTATAGGTATACACTATCAATATGACTTACCACTGTTAATGTGACTTTGATCACCTGATTAAAATAGTGTTTTTCTTGTTCCAGTAGTGTGAAATTACTCTTATTCCTGCTAAGAGCCATAGCCAAGTAGTATGATGCATGGCATTTTTGGTTGAAAGGTGACGCCAGCAAGCCATTGAGATGATATGATTATGTTAAGATCTGCATTCATATGGATATTAGACTCCTGCTGTCCACCTCGACCTGGAGAGTTCCCATTGGTTGGGGAAGTGCGTTAGGAGGGAATTCTGGAGGAGGGACTTCCTGTTGGGGTCCAGGAGACCGCCACATGGGTCGGTCAGTTTTTTAAAAGTTTGTTCCTGCTTGAGTGGCTCGTGATTTTGTGCCCAGCCAGACTGCGGCATATTCCCATTTTCAGTACAATACACTTTAAGAAAATTAATGTAAACATCCCAAATTGTGGAATGAGGAGTTATGTTTCACCTCAAAATATCTACATGAAATATTTGGAATTCTGCACAAGTTTGTCTCTGCTCACCCATTAATTGATACTTCAAAATTTTTTCACCATTCTAATAGGTATGTTGTGATATCTAATTGTGGTATTCATTTGCATTCCACTAATGACTAATGAGATTTAACATATTCCTATATACTCATTTTTCATAAGTATATCCTGTTATGTAAAATGCCAGTTTTTATTCTAATAGTCCAGTTTATACCTTTTTCTTCTTATGGATGGTACTTTGGGTATTAATATTGAAAACTTTTTGCCTATATCTATATCCTGAAGATTTTATCAGATTTTTCCAGCAGGTTTTTAGTTTTTCTTATTTACCTTTGAGCTCCATTTGACTTAACTTTGAACTAGGTATGAAGATTAGGTTGATGTTCATCTTTTTTTTTTTTTTTTTACAGTAATGCTCAATTTTCTCCAGCTTTGATAAATATATGATCCTTTGTGCATTGAATTACTTTTGCATCTTTTTTAAAAGGGTGAGGTATTTCTGTGTGTCTACTTCTATATAATCTGTTTTGTTCCATTGACCCATGAACCTTTTACTCTCTTATAACACACTATATTAATGATGATTGTAAAGATATAATAGATGTTAAAATCAGGTATAGTATTTCCAACAATTTTTCTTCTTTGCAAAGAAATTTTAGCAATACTACAACTTTCTAAATTATAATTACCATGTTTAAAACTACAAAAAATACATTCTAGTGTTTTCATAGGAAATATGCAAAGGTATAAATTATTATGGAGATAACTGAAATATTTAGAAGATTGTATCTTCCACATTTGTACATGTTATATTTCCCCATATATGAACCTTCTAGGATTATTTTCATCAGCATTATATAACTTTTTATATGTGTAAAATTGTAGATCTAAGTAGTTCATTGTCTTTGGAGTGTATGCAAAAATTGGTATTAATGATGAAACATTGGTTTATAATTTTTTCTTGTCTTATCTTTGTCTAGTTTTCTATTTTTCTGGAAGAGTGTGTGTATAATTAATGATAATTCTGTTTCAAATATTTGGTAGAATTTCCCAGTAACACCACCTAGGTCTAGAGGTATCATTTTAGGTTTTTTTTTCTTTTTTTGTGTGTCTGTGTTGCTGGGGATTGAATCTAGGGCCATGTGCATGCAAGGCAAATACCTTTCTGGGGAGATAGGGAGAATATTCTACCAACTAAGCTATATCCCCAGCCCTGGAAGTCATATATATATATATATATATATATATATATATATATATCTTCATTTTATTTATTTATTTTTATATGATGCTGAGGATCAAACACCCAGTACCTCACATGTGCCAGGCAAGTGTTCTACCACTGAGCCATAACCCCAGCCCCTGGAGGTATCTTTTTAAAAGAGCTTTTTAATTATAAATTCTATTGTATTGATGGTTATGGGATTATTCAGATAGCCTATTTGATATTGGTGAAATTTGGTAGTTTATAGACTTCAAGGAATTCAGAGTCATTGAATTTATGAAAGTAATGTTTCTAATATTTCCTTGTTATTCTTATTTTATTTGTAGTATCTATAATGATATCCCTTTTGTTTATTCCTGGGACTGTTGGGTCTTCTCTCTTTTTATCTTTTTCAGTCTTGCTAGAGGTTAGCAATTTTATTTAAAGAAACAACCTTTCCTTGCATTGATTTTCTCTATTGTTTTCCTGTTTTCAATTTCTACTCTTGTTTTCATTGTTTCCTTCTCTTAGTTTGGGCTTTATTTTGCTTTACTTTTTAGAGGTTCTTGAAGTAAGAACTTACACTATTGATTTGAGTTCTTTCCTCTTTTCTAAGTATAGTGCTATAGATTTTACTTTCAGCACTGTGTTAGCTGCTTCCCACATACTTTTAAATTGTTAATATTTATTTTTATTCAAGTCTGTGTCATTTTTTAAAAATTTTCTTTGAGCTTTACTTTTTTGTTTATGTATTATTTATGACTTTATCATTTAACTTCTGAGTATTTGAAGATTTTCTTCTTATCTTTCCCTTGTTGATTTGTAGTTTGATTACATTAAGAGCAGAAAATATACTCTGTATGATTTCAATTATTTTAAAATTTGGGGGTTTGTTTTATAATACTGAATATAGTTAATGATTATGAGTATTTGAAAAGGTGTGTGTTCTGCTATTTTTGAGTGAACTATTCTATAAATGTTAATTAGATTCTGTGTTTTGGTAGTGTTGCTATTCTTTTCTATCCTTGCTGGTTATCTGTGTGGGAGTTCTATTAACTGTTGAGTATAAGGTTTAAAAGTCACTAACTGCAATTGTGAATGATTCTATTTCTCCCTTCAAGTACATCAGTTTTTGCTTTATATGTTTTGAGGCTTCCTTGTTTGCTGAATGCATATTTCAGATTACTTGGGCTTCCTGGCATATTAATCCTTTTATCATTATGAAATATCTGTCTTAATCTGTAATTATTTTCTTTGTTCTGGAGTCCACTCTCTCCTTTTTCTGACATTGATTCAGTCATTGCTACTTTATTTTAATAAATGTCTGCATGGTATATTTTTCTATCATTTTCTTTCAACCTACCTATGTCAATTAATCTGAAGTGAGTTTCTTATACACAAGAAGAATTACCTAACTAAAGAAGATCCTCTAATACTCTAAGCAAGGATTGCAAGTACCTTTCTTGGGAGACAAGGAGAACACTCTGAAGGAGCATGAAGTAAGAAAGAAAATAAAAGTTGGGTTCATGTATGGATTCCCACTGCTGCCAACTAGGTCTCAATTCCACTTGAGAATTTCTGACAGACTATGTGGAATAGGCCTTGGACTTGTCCCATCTGTCACTTATTGATTGATTATTGCACAAATGATATAAACTCTCTGCCACTTCTGGACTATTCTATTTTGGAGAAGAGCATACTTCTAGGAGCCAGAAAATCTCCTCAGGCAGAGAAACAAAGGATGCCATCTGTTGTCTTCAGGCTGTATCGAGGATAGGGTGAATGAGAGGAGTGCAGATAGTATCTGTGATAGTTCAACATTTGTACCACTGTAATGGTTTAGATACGAGATGTCCCCCAATAAGCTCATATGCTAGACAATGCAGGAATGTTCAGAGGTGAAATGATTAATCAGATTATAAGAGCTTTACCCTAATCAGTGGACTAATCCATTTGATGGATTAGTAATTTGATTATTAATCAAATTATTAGTCAAAACATTAATCAAATTATTAATTCACGTGGGGCATGGCTGGAGGTAACAGATCACTGGGGTATGCCGTTGAGGATTATATATCTAGTCCCTGTTATCTCTCTCTCTACTTCCTGGATGTGGTAAACTACTAAGCTTTCTTTTATCATGAAATTCCTCCATGATGTTCTATCTTTCCTGGGGACCAGATTAAAGGAGTCCACTGACTATAGATTGAGATCTCTGAAATAGTAAGGCAAAATTAACTTTTCCTCTGCTAGGTTGTTCTTGTCTAGTATTTTGGTCACAACAAAAAGCTAATACAACCACTCATATATACTCTTGCCCCATTTGAAATGTATTCTGTCCTATAATTGATCTTTTATGCTGATATCCAGTTGCAATCCCTGAATGACAATGAAAGACAACAGACTCTTGTTACACAGGACACGATTTAGCAATGGATGCTGCAATTTTCCTGGTATTCATTTTTATGGCTTGGATCATAAATTTTGCCAAAAAGCCATTTGTTGAAGGCTTTGTCACCTGCCTGTGGCACTACTGAATTGTGGTAGAATTTTTAGGATGTGTGGCCGAAGGGAAGGAGCTGGGTTATTGGTGGTGAGCCCTTGAATGGGATATTTAGAGCCTATTATCTTCCTCTGTCTCTCTTTACTTCTCAGCTGCCATGAAAAAGCTTTGTTCTACCACATTTCCCTCACCACAGACCTGAGAACAATGGAGCCAGGAGACCATGGACTTAAATTTCTGAAATAATAAGCTAAAATAAAGTTTTCTTCCATTTAATTTTTTTCTGTCAGGGAATGTTTTCATGGTGTCAGAAAGCTGAGTAACATAGGCATCCTGTTTTTGTAAATTGTACATTTCTCTTACACTAAGCATGCAGTTTTATTAAACTGATTTTTCTGCCAAATTTAAGGACCTAGACCCTCACCTCTGAAATATATAAGCCTTTAGTTACTTTGCCCTTGTCAGTCTACCATTGCTCTAATTTCTGTTTAACTCTTAATATTCTGTATGAAAAGGAAGATGAAATATTCACAATTACCTTATGGAGCAGCAACTCCAGCTCTTTGTGAAATTAGATTCAATAATTATAACTAATATTATAATCCTTTTCTTTACATGGCATTCTACTGATAGCAGAAAGTCAATGAGAGACATTATAGCCATAGATTTAGATTTTATGGATCTCTTAATATGTTTGTTAATGCAAGTTCTTTCTTGTGGGAAGCAGAACTCATAGAACCTAAAGTTGCTGGAGAATGAATCATAAATACCTCTATTAGGTCACTCAAAGTAATGATAAATGTTCTATTTCTACTTTTACAACATGTTCCTGGACCCATATATTCAACCTTTTGGTGAAGAGCACCATCAAAAGGGGCATTTCCTTGAGATATATACAACATCCTGAAGAAAAGAAGAGCATGACAACTTCTGAAATTGTCATTTCCAAATTAGTGCCTTAGCTGCCACATCAAGAAGCCACTTCAATGTTCCACAAGACTGGCAGCTTCTGGGTGATGCAGTACATTGTAGAAGCAATGAATTCTATGATCAGGTGCTACTTGAGGCAACTTTCTTTTGCCAAAAACTTGCTCATTTTCTTCAAAGTTGTATTGTGTGGGACTCATCTACTCTGAGTTCTTGAGCAGTGGTGTTAGCAGAAATAGACTAGAGAAGGCATAGAAACAGTTTATATTTTTCTTACTGTCGGTAGAAGGCTTCCAGGTTTAACCCACGGTACAAAAACAAAAAATGAGAGAAACCACTGTCCTCTACCATGTAGAAAGAGTCTTATATAGTTTATTTGCTATCACGTGACTGAGACAGAAAAGAAGACAATGTAAGACGGAGGCAGAGATTAGAGTGATACAACTACAAGGCAAAGAAGGCCAAAAATTGCTATCAACCACCAATGAACCAAGAGAGGAAAAGAAATAATTTTTTCCCTAGAGGCTTGGGAGAATGACCCTGTTGACACTTTGATTTTGGACTTCTAGTCTCTAGAACTGGGAGAAAAATAAATTTCTATTGTTTCAAAACACCAAATTTGTGGCAATATGTTAGGTAGACCTAGGAAACTAATACACCATGATTATATTTATGGCATCATTGTATAAGCAATGGAGTGTCAGAAAACATAGGCTAGATGAAATCCACAAAGCAGTCACTTTGTCTACCTGTTTGTTCAGTGCCTCATCTTTAATGGGTACTGTCTGTTAGGCACTGACCTGAGACAAAGAAAAATTCCCACAGTTGATGCCTACTCCTGTAGGTCTAGCCACATTCATCTTTCTAAAACTTCATTGCTTTGCGTCTTTAAGTTTGGCTCTTTTCAAACTTCTGATGATCTGCCAAAATATTCTTTCTCACTTAAGTACACAAATTGTCCTCTAAGGGCCTTCTGAGAAACATATTCAAGTGAAGGATTTTATGGTCTCCTCAGTTAATCCATTCTAGAATGTTCCATATTTTTCAGCAATCTAACCCCTTTCTTAATTCTCTGTCAAATCAAATTAGATATATCCATCTCATTTACAATGGAGTCTTTTATTTTTCTACATAGATCCTAATCTGCATAATTTAACTATTTCGTATAGGCATTGTTCCCTGGCTTGCCCCCTTGCCCAGAAAATACTATCAAGCAGCAAAATACAGGAAGCTCTTAATGTGCCTAGAGATTGATTTCAGGGGATCTGGACAGGGTATTTGCTACAGGTGTCAACAATTAAATCATGATTAGTAAACTGAAACACATCCTGGTTTTATTTGTTTACAATTGTATGATCTTGGGCCATTCTTTAATCTATATGAACCTCAAATTTTGCACTGAAAATAAAAATGTAAATTAGCAGAATTTACTTAATTATTTGATGAGAGAATTGAGAGTATGCACATAAGTTTTTTAAAACAGTGCCTGGGACATAACTACTAAGTATTGAAGTGGGACTAAAACCCTAATTAATTTGGCTCCAACATCTAAGCTCTTGACCATCCTGTCACATTAACTGGAAAGGACAGGATTAGCAAAAGTCATATTATATAGCACCTTTATGCTCTCTCACTCTGGGATACAGAGTTTCAGATTAAAGCCAGTTTAAATATAACACTGAAAGACTGCAATAATTTCTGATGGCTAAATACACAAATAGAATTCCAGTATAGAAAAACCATAATCTCTTAAGGCTTTATCTCCATTTAGAGATGACATTCATTTAACTTTCTTGATAGTTTATTCAAAGGGTCTTCAAAAACAGTATCCCAGCAAAACTTGAATAGATTATACTTAGAAATCATCCGATTGATGCTATATGCTCTGTGCTTATAAATATATATGAGGAAACAATTGTTTAGAAATTCTTAATTCTGAATTCTTAAATATCTTTGCAATTGACATATCTTATATTCTCCATTAGCTTAAATGGTCCAAAGGACTATTTATGCTGCAAGAGATTTAGAAATACTGTACATTGTGATTGTTTTTACTGTCACTTTAAGTTAGAAAGCAATTAACAAATGACCTCTATTTTGTTGTTTCCTTTTTCTTCCAGACAGTTCACATTACAGTTCACTACTGGATTGCAGATGACTGTTGTCACCTTGAGAAACTATTAAACCAGTCAATTTCCTCCCCAAGGTTGACATTAACTACTGACATTTTAATTACACAACAGTATTAAAGATCCTTGTAATGCTTAAAATTTTAGTCTAAAGCTGTAATGGACTGCTTTTGTGTGTTTGATATGGGATTAGAAGAGGTTTGCTCTTCAGTGTTAATGTCTTACATTTTGCTGATACTAGGTGCATTTTCATAAAATGCTTCTTCTCATGCATGTTTTAGATTTGAATAAAAAGGAAGCAAACCAACCCTGCTACCACTCTTTTTTTGTAGGGCTTTCTTTTAGTAAGGATTTTATCTTTCAAGCAGAACAGGAAAGTGACTAAGTAATTTCTCAGAACTAATTTGGGCTCATTGGGTCTTGCTTAGTTCTCTTGGGCCATAAAAGTAGTTCTTTTCAACCCTGTGCATTCAAGATACTTTTACAAATCTGCTGCAGGCAGCAAAACAGGTTTCTGATAGAGCAAAGCAGCAGGAAATCCCGACAAGATTGGTAAAATACTCATTATGCAAAGATTTTAGTTTTAACAACTTCTCCTGACCACTGTGAAAAACTGAAAGTAGATGATATTCAGAGGGCAATAAACTTGTTTTACTGGTATAATTTTAAAAGTATTTATTTCCCCTCTTTCCCTCCTTCCTGGTGATAATTTTATGTCTGCCTCTATCTGCAACACCCAGTCTCAGATTTCTTCCTCTAACATCTTTTATTTCTTTCCTGTCTATATGCATTTTGGAAACTCAATCAAAATATCAGAAGGAACACAAACATTAGAGTGAGATAGATCTAGGTCCTCAGGTAACTCCACTACTGTGTGACCTGAGGCAAATTGCACAAACTGTCTAAGCTATAGTCTTCACTTTGTTTTGTGTAAAATGAAGTCAGTAATAATACCTGTCTCCGAGAGTTTATTTATTAGATCACACATGGAAAAAAAAATGAACAAATTTTGCATTTATAAGAAGAATCAAAAAAGAATAATTACTACATTCATAGGGGTCTGTCAAATGAGAGTAACATGATATTTGGTGCTTGAAGCCCCTGTATCTGACATAGAATATAGCTTATAAAGGAATTTATACTGTTTTTTCATTCCTTTTAGGTGAACATTTAATGTTAACTATATTTTCATATGTTGGATAATAAGATGACCTGAAACGATAAGGGGTCAATATTGATGGAAGCCTCAATTTGCTTTTCTCTTCACTCCTCTGACCTTCTCCCAGAGACATGCACACTTATGGTTTCTAAAATGAGAAAGAAAGATACATTATAGTGTAGACTGGGGAAAATATTTTCCCTGTAAAGAATAAGGACTGATATTCCAATGGAGAACATCCATTATACTTCTATCTATTTTTTTGTACCAGTGATTTAGTCCTTGGATGTTTAGCCACCAAGTCATATCCCTTACCCTTTTTTAAATATTTTTTTAGAGATAGGGTCTCACCGAGTTGCTTAGGACCTCCTCACTAAGTTGCTGAGGCTGGGTTTGAACTCATAATCTTCCTGCCTCAACCTCCTGAATCATTAGGATTACAGGCATGTGCCACTTCACCTGGCATTTCTACCTAAATTTAACGAAGAAAAAATATAATACATCATGTAAATTATAAAAAAAAATCATTTATGGAACTTAGCTTAGAACATTAAGGAACAAAGAAGTGTGCAATCCATCAAAATTGTACTTAAACATTAATATTCATAATCTACACATGCAGCAATCAAATATTTATCTTGTACTTTCTGTGTATTCAATATTATGAGAGATGCTTGGGGGTATTCAGACTAAATATAACATGATAGTTATTGACTCTTAAAGAACTTATGGTCTATTTGTGAAGATCAGACTAGCACACCAAAAAAGTCAACAGAGAAAAATATAGCACAGTTCAGAATTAAGTGCCAAATCATGCACAGGGCAGATTGTAAACTCACAAAAAAAGGCATGAGATTAAAGGTATGGCTATTTAGGAAATATTACATGGAAGAGATGTGTCTTAGGCCACAAATGTAAAAGAAGGTATTGTGGACCTTGGTTGTACCTTCAGAATACAAGATGAACCTAAATTGGAAAGTATTATGGTGAATTTAAGGTAAGCCTGGGCAACATAGAAAGAACCTGTCTCAAATGAAAGAAAGAAAGAAAGAAAGAGAGAGAGAGAGAGAGAGAGAGAGAAAGAGAGAGAGAAAGAAAATAGTGATGAGTTTGTTACCTCCTTCAATGCCTGGTTAATATCAATTTTTGCACATAAGAGGCCTTTATGGCCCACCAAATCGATAGAAATTTAAATTATATTCAAGTGTTACTTTTGGAACCCTAGTGGGTAACATACTTATTTTATGTATAAAAATAGTTTTTAAAATACTAATTTGCCTTATTCTGCTCTTTATTGAAAAATCATACTCTATTTTTCATCATAAATGATTAATATCTATGTACTTAAAATAGTTTTATGCTACATTCACATAGCTTTTGGATTCAGACCATTAAACATTTTACAAAAAATCATATTATGTTTTTTTTTTGTTGTTGTTGTTGTTGGTGGTGATGGTATCAGGGATTTAACCCAGGGGAATTTATCCTGTGAGCCACATCCCAGCCCATTTTTATATTTTTTTTTTTTAAATTTTGAGACAGGGTTGCTTAGGGCCTCGCCAAGTAGCTAAGGCTAGCTTTGAACTTGTGGTCCTCCTGCCTTAGCCTCCCTATCATGTTTGTTTTGAAGTAGATATTTCTTAATCTTAGAGAAAATTGTGCTCCTAGAAAAAAATGTGTTAAAATAAAAAATGATGTGTCTAATAAGGTTGATTAATTGGAGGGAAAAAGTTATAATGAAGGGCTACAATCCTAAACACAGGCTTTCATTCACTGAATCATACATCCATTTAATCTGTTTCTGTGCCAGTACTGGGCTAAGTGCTAAGTAAACAAAAATGGATGAGACAGACATCACTTCTGCCTGTATGGAGATTAGTCTATTTGGGGAAGCAGCCAATAAGCAAGCAAATGAATGCATGAATAATTATAAATTACTAGATGCTATTTAAATACAAGGAGCTGAGAGAGAACAGCAATGGAGACCAGGGAATCTATTCAACTAGGATGCCTGAAAGAAGGCTTCTTGAAGGTAATGGTGATTAAAAGGAGGCAAACTTATGTAAAACCTGTGAAAGAACATTCTAGGCAGAAGGGCCAACAAGTGCATACTATATTTGATGCATAATAATAAAATATGAGAGTGGCGTAATATGAGGTTGGATAAGAAGCAATGGCTAAGAATCATAGTCTATTTTAAGTCCCTAAAACTTCATTGTTTCTGCAACAAATAATATTGTTGTGTTTGAAGAGAACAAATGACTTGATTAAATTTACAGGTTACAAAGACTACTCTTTTTGCTAATGGGGATTGAACCCAGGGGCACTTAAACCACTGTGCCACATCCCCAACCTTTTCTTGTATTTTATTTAGAGACAGTCTCACTGGGTTGCATAGGGCCTTGCTAAATTGCTGAGACTGGCTTTGAACTTGCAATCCTGCTTCAGCTGCCCAAGCCACTGGGGTTACAGACATGAGCCACCATGCCCAGACAAAGATTGTTCTTATTTATTTGTAGAGAAAGAGTTAAGGGGGGATGAGAGAATAGGCATAAACACAATGCTTGTTTGCATATTAAATAAACTAAACATGACATTATTTCACATGTAATGATGTTTTCAGCAGTATATTTGTGTTAATGAATGAGGCAATAGATTGACCATTGGAATGTAACATCTATGAAAGCAGGAACTTCATTAATCTTATCTTATATAAGCAATATTTACCTTAGTACCAGGCACCTAGTAATTAGTCAAAAATACTTTAAGTCAATAAATTAATTCACAAAAGTACAAAATAGTTGCAATTTAATATACTTATGTGATTTCTTAAAAGAAATGACCTTAGTTCTGTAGGTTTTTCATCCAGATCTAGGAACCCAATTAACACAGGTGCTTATTAATAAGAGAAAAACATACAACTTTTATTTATTTTCTATGTACATGGGGTCTTCAGAGGTCAATGAAGTTTAAAGAAATGACCAAACCATGACTCTTCTCTGCATTTTAGACAAAAATCAATAAAAAATTGAAGTAATGACAGGAAAATGTATATTTGGCCCAGGATGGTAAATACTAAGGATGTGACCAAGAGATATGGGGGAGAGGGTATAGAAGCTAGTGAAAAGAGTTTGTTTGCTCAGGTTCATTGTAGCCTCAATTATTAGTCTCTGGTGGTCAAAGCTATTTTCTGGTCTTGGTATGTGAAGGACATTTCTACCCAATGAATGTTTATGACTTGCTGTGTGTAGAAAAAGGCCAAATGGTCCTTTCTGAAGTTACAAAATTTCTCTAGTGATTTCAGCTTAAAATGATTAATATACCAAGTTGGCATATTTTTCAGATGATATGTCCTCAATTCCTTTATTTTCCTGGTCTGAAATTTGATTAGAAGTTTCAAACATTAAAAGCTGAGTTGATGGCCCTTTGAACCAGCATATATCCCTAGGACTATATCAGATGAATTGAACAGCTGAGTCTCATTTTTGGAGGTGATGCTGCAGCAGTATGGTATAAGTAAATAGTATTTAATAAGAGAATATCTTCTGTAAGCTAAAGAAAAGCAAAGCTTAATGTTCAGAGAAGTCTAAAAATCTAGTCTCTGAGTCTGAAAGTTGATAGCATTCCCTAGATTTTTTTTAAAAAAAAATATTTATTTATTTTTTTTACATGAGCTCTATTATTGTTGTTGTTGTTATTATTATTATTATTATTATTATTATTATTATCAGTACGATTCTTAATGTACATTTATACCACAATTTATCAAATCTCTGTATACAAGATATGCATGAAGTATCTTCAGTTTGAGTGGATACAAGACAGTGGCAATCCAGTGGATTTTTTTTCTGTATTTTAGATGTTCCAAGGGACTTTCTAAGTAGTCCATGTAATAACGGGCACAAAATTGTTTACACTCTAAGTTCCAAAGTTTATATTAAATTGTTTAACTTTAGCTTGTAGGACTTTAAGAAAGACAAAATTTTAATTTTATTGATTCCAAGTTATAGAGTTGTGAGAAAATTAAAAGCATTCATGTGGAGCGTTATAGCTAGATATAAGAGGAGGCTAAAAATTCAGGATTTAGTCCCAACTGTAAGTAAATAATAAAACCTTAAAAGCAATAAACAATGCTAAAATCTAATGAGGTATAATGTGCTTTCATTTTGAGATGAAATATATATATA
>NW_026000316.1:7370142-7376813 GCF_001458135.2 Marmota marmota marmota
AATTACAGGATGTATACAGATGTCCAGTAGTTTTATTTTTCTCTTTCTATTCCATCTAATTTTTGTTAACAAGATAGTCACTGTAAGGCCAGTTTATTTGCACAGTAAATTTAAATTTTAGTTTTGGCCTGATTATTTACATAACAGGGAACACTGATTGGCTACACAGATTTTAAAGTTTCTTTGCTTAAATTTTAATGAGGAGCTTCAGATTTGACCCTTAAGGCCTCTTGATAGGGGAAGTCAAACCAAGGATTTTCCATCCATCTTTATCTATATCCCCTGGGAGAATTTCTGTCTTCTTGAGGTCTCCTAATATTCTCAGATTCATAGGCCAGAGAAACTAACATTCTTTACTTATTATGTGACTAGTAAGCTTATAGGGGAACTGTATAGACAAGATATCAGGCCAGTTTTAACCAAAGGGGATTAATTGGCTTCTTAGTTTTAATCTCAGTTCCTTAAAACTGTCTGATTCATATCTGAAAATATAATATTCCATTCAAATTCTTGGTAATATAACCACTGATTCCTATGATGTTTTTGTGTTAGTCAGCCATCCATTACTGTAACAAATATCTGAGACAGTCAAATTATAAAGAGGAAAAAGTTATTATGAGTCACAGTCTTGGAGTTTTCATTCCATGATTAGTTGGTCCCATTGCTTTTTGGCCTTTGGCAAGGTAGCACATCATGGCAGCAAGTGTGCAGTGGGACAAAACTGCTCACCTCATGGTGTTAGAGAGGAGAAAGTGTAAGAGCAAGGAGGACATCAGGATTCCACAATTCCAAGGGCATCCTCTAAATTCCCTAAAACCTCTCACAAATCACCTATTAAAGTTTCATCACCTCTTAATAATACCCCACTATGGAACAGTTTTTTAAACGTAGGCCTTTGACAGACATCTCACATCCAAACTATAGAAGTCCTGTTACAAGAAAAACAGATTTTAACTTAATTTTATGATAAAATAAGAATATTCATTGATATTTTTAAATTTTTGGAGGATTGATGTAGAGAGAAGAGTAAATGTCTTAATTTTATTTACAAGATTATACTTTACCAGTTTACTGTTAGCTAGAGATACAACCCCTCAGAAAAGAAAAGCTTTCATGAATCTGGAAAATAAAATATAAAATAATCAGCAACATTTTAAACAAAAGTCATAAGAGATCATAATCCTTTACCAATTCAGTTTCATATAATCAATTGTAGTTCTGTTTGACAAACCATGAGTTTTATGAGTCTAGTCTTTCATTAGAGCTCTGAAAAGTTTTACTTAATTTGATGGTATGATCTTAAATTCATCAGAAATTTTAAGAATATTTGTCAGGGCCATCTTAATGAACTTCTCTATAAAGAAGACACAATTTTGGATTATAGATGACTGTTCCATGATTCTTCTAAAAAAATAATCAAAGCAACATAGTAATTTCTGGTTGATGACAAAAACAAATTGGCCACAGATAAAAATATGATGATGGTTCATAAAAATAATTGACAAAGAAATTTTGTTGTTTCTGAGATATTCAACAATCTAATAATAGAATTATGACTGATAGCATACACCAAAATATATCAGATTTCTAAAATCCTCATACAATCTTAAAACACATTTTAATACTATATTCACAGAAATATAATTCAAAGAAGATTACATGTCATGTTTTATTTGATGATGCTACCCATATAATTTTTACATATCACATAAATCTAGCTTAGTCTATTTCCTTGGACTTCCAGAGGTCCTTGGAATGTCCAAAATTAGTTTGAGGTTAAAAAGACTTAATTTAGAATTGGGTTTTGGAAAGTTTGTAAATTACAAATGTTTAAAACACTTGTTTAAAATAGAATCACATGTCACTCTGGAAATTATATTCATTTGACAAGAGTGATAATATAAAAAAATTAAAAGCAAATACAGGGAGCAACATACTATAAAACAAAATTGAATTATTTAAGAGAAAAAAGATTCATTTTTTTCAAGCAATTGAAAGAACTAATAAAAGAGTAAGAGGCATACAGTCTGTCTTCTCTTCCTTTTCTTTAATTTTTTTTTTAGTTTACTTATAAGGTGCACAAATCTTTTATTACCTCGTGTCAATCCTACATGAAAATCTTGTTTAAAGGACAGAACCAAATTTTTCTTCTGTATCAGTATCCTTTTAATATTTCTGTTTTCAGAAGAACACACTTTTTTTTCTAAATATAGCCAGCATAGTCACACATATAATTTTTTTCAGATGATTTATATTTTATAAATATATCATATTCATTCTGAAATAAACTTTAATTTTTACTTTCATTATAATTATTCTATCATATTATTTGTACTAATTAATGGGCTTCACTGTGATTTTCCATACATGCATATATTATGCTCCAAAAATTTAACAAAGAACAATCCAAATAATAAATTAGCAAATGGGATGAACAGATACATTTCTAAAGAAGAAATAGAAATGACTAATAAATATAAGAAGAAATTTCCACCTGTAT
This sequence comes from Marmota marmota marmota, assembly GCF_001458135.2. Lineage (NCBI taxonomy): Eukaryota > Metazoa > Chordata > Mammalia > Rodentia > Sciuridae > Marmota > Marmota marmota. Next base: position 7,372,643 of record NW_026000316.1, read on the forward strand.
TGTACCCACTTTCCATATCATCCTCATTGTTCTCTCCTCTTTGTCCCTCCCTGGTACCCTTCCTCCTCCCCCTCGCCCTCCCCCTCGTCCTCACCCTGGCTCCCTTTTTCACATGAGAGAAAACATGTGACACTTATCTTCTTCTGTCTGGCTAATTTCATTTAACACGTTAATCTCCACCTTTATTCACTTTCCTACAAATGACAGAATTTCATTCTTCTGTTGTGTATATATATATACCATATTCTCTTTATTCAGTCATCTGGGTATTTAGCCTGATTCCACACCTTAGTTATTGTGAATAGTGTCACAATAACCATGAGCATCTAAGTTATCTCTTTGATATAATTATCTTATTTCCTTTGGATATATATGGGGGAATAGATTAAACATATAGTAGAACGATTTTTAGTTTTCTGATTTAGTTTACAGTTCTCAATAATGACTGTACTAATTTACATTCCCATCCACATTGTATAGGATTCTTTTTTCTCCACATCCTCAGCACCATTCATGACTCATTTGTTCGTTGATAATTGCCATTCTGATTGCAGGAGATGGAATCTCAATGAAATTTTGATTTGTATTTCCATGATAACTACAGGTGTTGAACACTTCTCCTTATATTTATTAGTCATTTCTATTTCTTCTTTGGAAAAATATCTGTTCATCCCATTTGCTAATTTATTATTTGGATTACTTGTTCTTTATTAAATGTTCGGAATTCTTAATCTATTCTGGATATTAAACCTCTGTCAGATGAATAGCAGGCAAAGATTTTCTTTTATGCTGAATATTGTCTCTTGCACATTTGCACATTTATTGATTGGGTTGCTGTTAAAATGTTTTAGTTCTTTATTCTGGATATTAATGTCTTATCTGAGGAGTGGTTTGCAAAGATCTTCTCCAATTCTGTAGACTATCTCTTCATCTTTGTTTCCTATGCTGTGCAGAAGCTTTGTGATTTGATGCCATCCCACTTATTGATTCTTGGTTTTATTTCATGAGCTGTTAAAGCCTTATTCAGGAAATCATCTTTGTGCCAATATCTTGAAGTGTTTCCCCTATGTTTTCTTCAAATAGTTTCAAATTTCCAGGTCTTACATTAAGGTTTTTGTTTAATTTTTAGTTGATTTTTTCACTAGGTAAGATTCTCCTTTCAGTTTCCTACATGTGGATATCCAGTTTTCCTAGCACCATTTGTTTTATAGGTTATCCTTTCTACTAGGTATATTTTTGGTGCTATTGTCAAGAATAAGATGGCTGTAGATTTAGTTCTGGATCCTTAGTTTTGCTCCATTGGTATGTTTGTTTTTACATCAATACTATGCTGCTGAAACAAACTTTAAATAACTTCTAGACAAAATTACTTTTCCTTAAAAAAAAATACACATCTTTAAATTTTAAAATTTTCTTATCCAAAATATTTATTTTCTTATATATTTTACACACCAAGTTTCCTTTATTTTAGTAGTTTTAATCACATATATTAATTTAAATTTTAACTCTTAGCAATTGCAAATCAGCATTCTATATATTAACACTATTTTTAATTTTTAGAAATATATGTTTTCCTAAAGCATAATTTTCCATGTCTATTTATAGACCCAAATATATTTAGGTCCTTTGGGAGTTTGGCCCTAAAATTGAGAAAACTGGGTAGGTATTAATGTGATGAGCTAATAAATATACTTTTTAATAATAATTATATTTTAGAATACATAACCTCTTATTCCTTTGTAATACTTCTTTTTCCTTTGTAAGGTGGATAAATACAGATTTGTGTTTTACAAATAATGTTTTAATATTTTATATTATTTGGAAATAGTCTAGATATTCAATGAATATTTGTCATTTAATTTAGTTTAACAAAATTCATAAGGTTTAGTTATCAAAGAGATTTATCTATTTTATTTATTTTTATCTATTTAATTTATTTTTATCTATTTTATATTTATATTTTAATAAATGTATTATAAAACATAATTATTGTTAAAAATTACATTTATTAGCTCATCCCATTTATACCTACTATTATGGTTAATATGCAAGATGTCTTCCAAAAGCTCATGTGTGAGACAATGCAAAAAGATTTAGAGGTGCAATGTTGGGATTATGAGAGCCTTAACCCAATCAGTAAATTAATCCCCTGACAGGGATTAACTGAGTGGTAACTGTAGGCAGGTAGAATGTGGTTGAAGGAAGTGGATCATTGGGGTCATGCACATAGCGTTTATATTTTGTCCATAGGGGATTTTTCTCTCTGCTTCCTGGTGTGATGTCTTGAGCCACTTCCCTTTGCCACACTCTTCTGCCCTGATGTTCAGCCTCACCTAGAGCCCTGAAGAATGGAGCAGGCTGTCTATGGACTGAGAACTCTGAAACCTTGAACCGCCAAATAAACTTTTCCTCCTTAAAATTGCTCTTGGCAGATCTTTTAGTAACAGCAATGAAAAAACTGACTGAAACACATATTAATTTTCTTAATTTTAGGACTCAATTCACAATTTTTATGATCTTAAAAACCTATTACAATGTACAACCAGAGATATGAAAATTTGTGCCCTATATGTGTAATATGAATTGTAATGCATCCTGTTGTCATATACAACACATTAAAATTTTTTAAAAAAAACTATTAGAGGATTGTTGTGGTGGTGCACACAACCTGTAATCCTAGTGGCTTGGGAGGCTGAGGCAGGAGGATCACAAGTTCAAACCCAGACTCAGCAAAAGCAAAGCACTAACTAACTCAGTGATACCCTGTCTCTAAATAAAATACAAAATAGAGTTGGGGATGTGGCTCCATGGCTGAGAGCCCCTGAGTTCAATCCGTGGTATGCAAGGAAAAAAAAAAACTATTAGAGATAAAAGTTGCATGTACATTTTATTTAATATTAATTGACAGGACTATTTTAATTAGAACATTTATATTTCTATTTACCAGAGTTTACTAAAATCATTTAAACTTCAAAAATATCTGAATTAAGCATTTAATTTTATCAGCACACTAAGTGAATTCATTACCATGTAGACAATATACAAAATTATGTAGACATAAACATACATATTGACAAAAAAACACCACACACATGTACATAAAAATACAAGACAAAAATAACATGTAGATTTTATGTGGAACTTTTAGTCATGAGGTAGTATAAACAGTAGTCTAAAAGCTTATTAATATAGAAATTTTTGTGGATACAACAGGTAAAACAGAGACCGCAGTACTATATACAGTCTCACTTCCCATAAATCTGATATTTTTACAATATATGTAGTATATGCAGGCACTCTGAAATAAATAAGTGGCCTTTAAATAGTTTCTAGAGTTACATTTCTGTCTTTAAAATTACTAAATTTGCAAGACAAAGACTTGCTTCTACTTCCCACTTCCATTAGAAGTATATTGTGGTCTGAATGATATTAAGCAGATGACCAGTCCATCCAATTGTAATATATTTAATTTACTGTTATATATTTCGAACCATATGTTTAACTAAGATAGAAATCAAATGATTCTCTATTCTAGATTTAGAGTGGTTTATCTTTGAAATGTCTTAATAATCTCTTTCTTTTCTTTGGGGGTATGTAAGTTTATTTTGGCTCTGAAACAAACAAGTAGACAAAAGTTGCCATCATGCTTTAAATATTAACCAAAATTTTAGACCAAAGGCATACTTAATCAAATGATTCTGGTTATAACAAATATTCACACATGAAGCCAAAACAACAAAAGCCAAGGTTTCTAAAGAGGGAACAAAATGTGCCCTATCAAAATCCAAGCCATTTTCCAATGACAACTTAAAGAAAGAAAAACATACTTGGTCAAAAATGGGGTTGATACCAACATTTTTTTCATCTAGCCATATTTTCTAGTCTCAATCACCTGGTTGGACACCTGAATAAAAATATTCAATAGCCCCTAGGTCCCCTTAGACAGAAAGTCAAAAACAGTTGGTAAGACAAAACAGGAAATCAAAATCTGTCCATGGATGAGGAAAAAGATCTAAATGGGTGCTATGAATCCAAGAGTCATACAAGTAATCAAAAGCCAATGATTTAAACTATTTAAAGTATTAAATGAATTTCTGATGAGTCTTAAAACTAGATCTTAAAGACATCAGAAGTTTTGCCTGAGAAAAGCTGAAATGCCTGTACCACCTCT
>NW_026000316.1:7383150-7426858 GCF_001458135.2 Marmota marmota marmota
GTGTGTGTGTGTGTGTGTGTGTGTGTTACTGAGGATTGATGTCAAAGGCAGTCTACCACTGAGCTATATCCCTCCCCCTCTCCTTTGACATTTTGAAACAAAATCTTGCTAAATTGTGGAAGCTGGCCTCAAACTTACAGTCCTCCTGCCTCAGTCTCCCAAATAGCTAGGATTATGGGATTAAAAGCATGTACCACCACACCCAGGTACCTCATGTAATTGTTGATACTTTCTCAGAATTTGGGTTTTCAGCTCCACAGATTCTAACATATGGGTTAAATGTTGATAATCTTTTTTATATGGAATATTATTTCTTTTAATTATAAAACGTATTAAAATATTTCATTAACCTAGTTACCTTGCTGTTGTGAAATGGCTTGGTGGGAAGCACTAAATTTAGCGTATGAAATTCATTTCTGCCACTAACCCACAGTATGAACTTCACTAAATCAATTCACCCATGTGGTTCCTCAAGTCCTTATGTATAGAATAAGAAAGTTGAGTAAATGACTTCCAACTTTCCTTCCATTTCTAAATTTCTAGAGACATAAATTATTATTATCTGAAATGACAACATGCTTGAATGTTTTAATGAAACTATTTATCTCTCTTATCTACAATTCTATAACAGGAATATAGCTTTATTCCATATTTTTTCACCTACTGAGATGCATTACATATTATCTCAAATACCATATCATGTTTATAATGCATACACTGCAACTACAAATAGGAAAATTACTTACCAGAATTCTCTATTTCTAGTTTTGACTATCAGATCTTCAGGATATTTATATCACATAGAGATAAGGTTATATTAGTTACTGCTGATTTCAGGGTCAGATCAATTCATTTTAGCAATTACTTATTTATACTTCCATCATAGTTCCATAGATTTTGTGCCTGTATTAGTGTGTTCATTTTTTCTTTTGTACATTAGAGTTATGTGTGTATATATTTGACTGCTATATTAGTTTAAAGGACAAGAATTACCTCTTGTTCATCTTGGAGAATTCTTAATATTTACAATGGTACATTATACATAGTAAATTCTCAGTAAATATCCTGAATTTAATTGAATTAACTAAAGCTATCTTTAAAAATAAAAATTGATGTTTACTTGTATTAGAACTTTATTGATCAATCCACCATCAAAAATGACATCATGTACAAGTGCTCACTCAAATTATGTTTAAATGCAACTAAGTTCCATTGCTTTTTTGGTTTTATTTACAAAGCTTAAATCTATGCTTCTTTTTAAAGATCTATAACATTTGCTTTATAATTTATCTAGTATGATGAAGATGCATCAACTGTGTTTCTGCTTTTCTTACCACACATTTTTTGAGCTCAATAAAGTACCATGGTAAATATTCCTGTTAAAAATTCTGAAATATATATTTGATTCATTAGATATCTGATAATTTATAAACTCTGTATATGGGTATATTTCAGAATTATATTTAAATCTTCAAAGATTTATTGTTAGAAGTACAGTTATTTGAAATGGAAAATCACCTCATGGATATAGTATTTTGAGGATAGAAACACAATGAAAACAAATCTCAAATTTCCATTTCAGTTTAAGCTGATATTTTTATGAAAGTTCATTATGTATGCACAATCAATATATAACATAATTTTGGTCAAACTTATAATTGTCATGTACTTCATTTTTTGCTTCATTAAGCTTATCATTTACACTCTGTAACGAAAGTTGTGTACTTAATTAGGAAAGTGCTTATCATCAGAAAACACTTTGAATAATCTGTCAGAATGAGCATATTGTGGGTACTAGAATCACTATGTGGTGTGGCAATTTAATTTGTAAGGTTATATTTTCAGGGTGATTACATGAATATATTATTTTTAAAAACTCAAGGAAACTCATTATGTCACATCTAAATTATAAAATTAAAGATATAGCCTGGAATGAACAGTTTTGTAAATAATGTATAAACTTTCCAAGTTATGAAGATCAGGCATTTGGTCTTCTTAATGTATTTCAAATACTTGAAGAAGGTAACTGTGTATTTTTTCACTTTATTGTATGCACTCAATATAGTGGGATAAATTTTGTGAAATTCAAACAGGAAATTACCAGTCATTTCACATGAAAGTGTATTATAAAACAACACATTGGTTAAATAGAATTAAAAAATTAAGGCAAAAAAGTGAGCTATCACTGATTTTTTAAATATTGCTAAAAGCTATTTAATACAAAAAATAAACACCCTGTTAAATAGAGTGCCCAAAGATGATGAAAGGTGATCTGTTTAGTGATACTAATATCTTGTGTTATTATAATACTTTACAGTTTACAAAACATATTTTCACATAGTATCTCATTATTATTTGTTCTTCACACTCTTCAAGGGTGTCAGCTAGAATTAATATTTCTATCTTACAAAAAAAAATGAAAATGAAATCCAGGCATGGTGGTGCATGCCTGTAATCCTAGGTAATCCCAGCTACTTGGAGTGTTTAGGCAGGAGAATTGCAAATTCAAGACCAGCCTTGGCAAATTAGCAAGACTCTGTCTCAAAATAAAATTTTAAAATCTAGTTATATAGCTCATTAGTAGAGGACTGGCTACCATGTGCAAGACCCTGGGTTCATCCTCTAATAATACACACATACATACACAAATAAAGAAAGAAAGAAAAGAAGAAACAGGGATTTAGCTACTCACCCAAGGTTGCAGAACTAGTGAAAAAGAGAAATTTAGTGACACAATGTGAAAATTTTGAAATAGACTATCATTTTAAGATGTATAAATTCCCACTAGACATGGTGAAACCTGCCTGTAATTCCAGCAACTGAGAAGGCTGAGGCAGGAGGATCCTCAGTTTGAGGTCAGCCTATACAAGTTAAGGAGCCCATATCTTGAAATAAAAATTCAAAAGGGCTGGAGATGTAAACCAGTAGCAAAGCACCCCTGGGTTCAATCTCTAGTAACATACATACATACACACACACACACACACACACACACACACATATTAATGCCCTTATTTAGGCGTAACAAATGTACATAAACCAAATGAGTTAACTGCCACTAAGGATGACAGCAAGGGGACTAAAGCAAAACTATATAATAAATTTTGTTCATTTTTTCCATATATAGCACAAAGAATTGAGTCCTAGGTTTTATGTGACTTAAAAAGGCATAACAAAAAAGAGGTATACATACACAAAAACTGACCTACTTTTCTCTGAAAATGAGCAAATATAATGAAATATGCTTTTAAAAAATTCTAAATGCATCTGATATACAGGGAAAATGTGAAGAATATTCTAAATCTAAAAATGAAATAATTAAAATCAGAAAACAAAAATAGTTCTGCGTTTTAGATGTCTTCCATACCAGATGAATTTGTTTTGTCAAATCATAGGAAAATGGGTAAAAGTCCAAGGATCTCCAAAATTGGGAGTCTAACAGAATAATTCCTCTCTCAATAAGTAAAATTGGGGCTTCCAAGTGCCCTACTGCTAATATTAAGTGTGAACTGGAAATAAACATACACATCCATGGGAGTAAAAAGGAAATTTTCTTGTCATGTAGTCATGCTAAGGGGCAAGAGAAGCTACGTTTTCTCCTAAAAATTTATGATATAGACTGCCCTTATATGGCTATGCAGCCTACATTTTGCATTATCTGGGTAGTCCAAGAACTATCAAGTATGGAGTTAAATTAAAATTATCCCTGATTGGTAATGCTGCCAGGTACCTGCCAGAATCAAACCCAAATCCTCTTTAGAAAGATTTGCAGTGAAGAGACATGTAGATTAGTATAAAAATTTCAGGATTTTGAAAAGTGCTACAGTTTGAATTTGGTTTGTTCCTCAAGGTTCACATTGTGGGAGATTTGTCTATAGTAAGAAAGAGCTGAGGTGATGATTCTGGTGTTGAGAGTCAGATTCCAGCTACTCATCCCCCTGGTGTTGAAAATTAAACACCCAAGAAACACTGAGGGAAGAGCAAAAAAAAAGGAGTCCAGAGAGGAGGTCCAAAGCTGGTGCCCAATTAGAGTGTGGGTGTCCTGCCCCTTTTATTCTTTCTTCTCATACCCCTTTCTCCTCTTAATTTGCCTACATGGCCAAAAGGTGAGGAAGGAGCCTTCCAGGGGTACAGGCGGGAAGGAGGAGCCTTCCAGGGGTACAGGCGGGAAGGAGGACCCCCAGGGAGCATTCATTAACAACTCCTTGCTGGGAGGAACAATTCTCAGGAGGCAGGTAACCTTGGCAACAGGTTGGAAGAGGGGATGTGCTCTAGAGGTATTAGAATTTTATTTCCTTTGAATCAGCCCACATATTCCTGACCCAATCATTCATTATATACACTGACTGCCCTTTTCCCCCCAGCCTTAATGTTGGAACTTTTAAGAGGTGGGGCCTGAAAGAAGGTAACCCCCCTCCACTCAGAAGGTATTAATGCAGTTCTCATGGGATTGGACTAGTTCCCATAAGAATAGACTGATATAATGGAGTCTGGAGTGACCCGTGAGTCCCTCTTCGCATGTACTTCCACTACTGTAATGACATCTGCCATGAGGTCCTCACTAAATCTGAGTAGATGCTGGCACCACATTCTTGAATCTCCAGAATTGTAAACTAAGTAAACCTCTTTTCTTGGCAAAGTACCCAGCCTTAGGTATTTTTATATCTATGCAAAATTATTACAGTAAATTGGTACTAAGGAGTAGGGTGTTACTAATAATGAATACCTGAAAATATGGAAGTGGCTTTGGAAGTGGGTAACAGTCAGAGATTGCAAAAGTTTAGAGGAATAAGGTGGAAACATTTTGTATTAGTATAAAGGGAACATTACAGGTGAGCTTAATGCTTAAACCACTCGGATATTGACTAAGTTGTTCATGACTAGAATGCCGATAGAAATGTGTATAGTAAAAGCTGCGCTGTTGAATTCTCAGGTGTAAAGGAGGGATATCTTATTGAAAACTGAAGTAGAACTCATTCTTGTTACGAAGTATCAAAGAATTTGACTGCAATGTGTCCATAACTTAATACATTACTGAAGGTGGAACTTGAGAGTGATAGACTAGTTTTTCAGGCTGAAGAAATGTCTAAACAATGAAGCATTCAGACTGTTGCTTAACTTTTAACCATGTATGGTCAGATTCCAGGGCAAAAGGAAACAGAGCACAAAGATATGGAAAATTTGCATCCTAGACAAAGAAAGAAGGGAAAAAAAAAACTTGTAAATAAGCAGCCCAACAGCAACTTGCTAAAAGGATTAGCATGAATAAAAGGGATCTGGGTTTTATATATCAGAACAATGGGGAAAAGGCCCTAGGAGCATCTAAAAAAATTTCTAGGTTGCCCCTCTTAGGCCCAGAGGCCTAGAAACTCAGAAGTATCTCAGAAAGTGGTACACTGACCAGGAACACGTCAAAAATTTTCTCCCTGCTTTCTAATAAAACACTCTAGAGACACTCTAACCATGGACCTAGTGGGCCCAGGCATGACTCACGCTACTACTCTGAAGGGGTCAAAGAATAGATATTGGTGGAATTCATATGGTGCTAAGTCTGTAAGTAACCCAGAATGTAAGAGCTGTGGGGTCATGGTGGCTTCCATTTAAATTTCAAAGGAAAGTCTGGTAGGTAAACAGAGGCCTGATAAAGAAGCAAAAGTACTGATAAGATTATCAAATACAAAAACTAGTGGAGCAAGGGAGTGGAGTTACTGCCGGGACCTCAGAAAGACAGAAACACTGCCAGAATTGAAAGCTAGCTTGTTAGAGAAGGCACACGGGCTGCAACAATCAAAGCCATATGGATGGGACAATTAAAAGCTTGGGAGCCCACCCTTAACCTCAGCATTCAGAGCATGCAGCCAGACTTGGACTTTCAAGATTCAATGTCTGCTCTATTGGGTTTTAGTCTTGCTTCTGGCTGTTTACATCTTTGTACTTTCTTATGTCTGCTTTTTGGAAGAGGAATGTCTATCCTGCAACTGTTCCACCACGATATCTTGGAAATATGAAATTTTTAATATATATTTCATTGGCTAAGAGCTAAAAAGAATTTATTTTGAGTCTCAGGTTAGACATTAGACTTGAATTTGGGCAATACTGAAATTAACTAAACTTTTGGGACCATGGGAATAGTATAATTATATTTTGTATTGTGAGAGGATAATGAGTGGATTTATCTGTTTTGGATATGGTGTGTTCCATAGAGTTTTATGTACTAGAGGCCTGGTCTCCAGTGTGGTAGTGTTGAGGTAGGGTCTAGCAGAAGGCAATTAGGTCATGTGGACATCACCCTCAGCAGGACTTGTACTACTTGATTAGTTTCCTTGGAATGAGTTGTTCTAAGGGAGTCTAGCACCTCCCATGAATGTCTCTTCCACACATACTCCCACTATTTTGATGACATCTGCCATGAGGCTCTCATAAGAAATAGCAGATTATGGAACTATACTCCTGAACTTCAAGAATTGTGGGCTAAATAAATTTCTTTTCCTTATAAAACAACCAGCCTTGGATATTTTGTTATAACAACACAGTATGGACTAAGACAAAAAGGAAAGGCAGAATGTTACAAAGGTAATATTTAAAGAAATAATGACTGACATTTTCCTGAAATTGAAAAAAAATCATCCACAGATACAGTTAGTTCAGTGAATTTCAAGCATAGTAATTAAAGAAAATATACAACGCATCTATAAAATTCAGACCATAGAAGACATACATGAGTTGGAAGGAAAAGAATAGCATGTAGAAGGAGGATATACATATTAAAAGAAACTTAAGAGGGGCTAGGGTTGTTGCTCAGAGGTAGAGTGCTCACCTCACATGTGTCCTTGCACATGGTTCTATCCTCAGCACCACCTAAAACTACAACTAAAAAGAAATATTTATAAAAAGGGACTTAAGAAACATTTCAATTATTTATAATGTCTGCATTTTATTTGATATTGACTCTAACAAATAGTTTAAAAGGGGGGAAAAGCACATGTCAAAGACAACCTGAGAAACTCATATCCTGATTATATATTAGATCATATTAAATTATTACCAGAGTCTGGGGTGTATGTAGCCCAGTGATAGAGCACTTGCCTAGCATGTGTGAGGTACTGGGTTCGCTCCTTAGCACTGTATAAAAATAAATACATAAAATAAAATAAAGATATTGTGTTCATCTACAACTTAAAAAAAGAAACTTGGAGACTGGAAAATATTATTATGGTTATGTTTTTTAAAAAGTCAACATATTTGGAAAAGAAACATAGCTAGAACTTGCTTTAAAATAATCTGAGGATTGAAAGTAGAAATGGCTATAAGTATATATGAAATTAAACATAGTTGATATACATTTAAGTGGAACTACTCTTATAGCTGGGGATTAGCTAATCAATTACCTCGATTTTGTATATGTTATTAAATTTAAAAAAATATAATTTTAAAAAATAAATTAAGGAGAATAGTGAAACTGCAGAACAGTTACCCCCCCACAATGAAGAGAATCTTAGAAGTAAAGATAGATTACCTTTAAAAAGTAATAGTTATAGTTGAATTTCAAAAGAAAATATCGAAGACAAAGGTTTACAGAATAATATTATCAAAGTGCTCATAGAAAACAACTGAAAGCTAAATATGCATGTACAATGAAACTCTCCCTAAAAATTGGGAAATATAGGTATTTGCAGGCAAATAAAAAAATACAGAAATTTAAAAAAAAGAAATTCTATTGAAAATTCTGAGGGATGCATTTAAGGCATAGAAGAAATGATCCCAAATGGAATGTTATAAATTAGAAGGTAAGTTTGTGTGATTTTGAAAAGAATAATGACTGTATGAAATAAAATAAAATATATCATCTATGGTTTTTAAATAATTAAAATACATAAGACTAAAACATATAAATTAGAACATGTCATGATTAAGGTTTTCTAAGACCCTGGTATCTAACAAAATACAATAAAAATGTAATAATTTTATAACAATTTCAGCATGAATATTAAAAATCCTTGGGTAACCACTGAAGAATAGAAGTAAAAATCAATAGCATTTCCATACAGCAATAGAAATCTATCTGAAAAACAAATAAACAAACTCATTTAAAATAGCTACAAAACATAAATTACCTAGGAATAAATTTAACCAAGAAGGTAAAAGTTCTTTACAATGAGCTAATAAAAAGTGTGGAAGAAACTAAAGAAGATAAAACTAAATGAAAAAATATTCTGTGTTCATGGACTGGAAGAATTAATATTGTTAACAAAAAGTCCATTCTACCTAAGATAATCTACAGTTTCAATGTAATACCTATCAAAATACCAAAGACACTCCACACAGAAGTAGAAAAACAATCTTAAAATGCTATGGAAAGACTTCAAATAATCAAAAGACTCCAAATAATCAAAGCATTTTTTAGAAAGAAAAAAAGCTAGAGTAATCAAACTATCTAACTTCAAAATATATAGTTATGTATCATATAATAAATGGGATACATTCTGAAGGATTCATCATTAAGTAATTTTGTTGTTCTAATATCATAGAGTGTGCTTACAAAAGTTAAGGTGGTTATGACATCACTGGGTGATATAACACCTTATGGGACTGCAATACCATGACACTTCATCATTTAACAAAACATAATTATGATGGTACAATGTGGTGCATGAGTGTACTATAAAGATCCAGTAACCAAAAAAGCATGGTATTGGTATAAAAATAGACAGACCAATGGAACAGAATATACAAATCTCAGAAATAAATTCACACATTTAAAACCAACTGATTTTCAATTAAGGTGTTAAGAACACACATTAGGGAAAGTAGATTCTCTTCAATAAATGGTGCTGGAAAAACTGAATGCAAAAGAATGAAATGAAAGTCCTATTTCTCACCAATTACAAATATCAACTAACAATGGACTAACAATTTAACTGTATGGCCTAAAACTATGAAACTACTAAAAGAAAACATGGGACTGGGTACGAATTTTTTTAAAAATCAGATTCCAAAACCAAAAATGGAAAAAGAGGTCACATCTAATTAAAAAGTTTCTCCACAGCAGAGGAAATAAACAAACAACAACAAAATATGAAGAGAAAATCCTATAGAATGGGAGAAAATATTTATAAACTCTGTATATGACAATGGATTGATATACAGACTATACAAGGAATTAAATAACAAGAAAACAAATATATAGAAAAAAATGGGCAAAAGATTTGCAATGACATTTTACAAAACAGGACATTTAAATGACCAACAGTATATGAAAAATTGCTCAAAACTGCTTACCATAAGAGACACAGAAGCAAAAACCATAAAATGAATATCACCTCACTTAGCTAGAATGACTATTATCAAAAGGACAAAATATTAGAACTATCAAGGGTGCGGAGAAAAGTGAACCTTTACACATTGCTAACGAGCATGTAAATTACTACAGACATTATGGAAAACAGTGTTAGATATTACTCAAATAATTTAAAATAGAGTTATCATATGATCCAGAAATCCTACTATTTGGTTTATACCCAAAGAAAAAGAAGTCAGTATATGTCAAAGATATATCTGTACTCTCATTTGTATCATAGTACTATTCAAATAACCAAGACATTGAATCAGCTGAAGTATCAATCAATAGATAAATTCCTTAAGATAATTTGGTCTATGTACACAATGGAGTAAAACTTCAGTCATTGAAAATGATGAAATCCTGAATTTTAATGCATTCTGTTGTAATATATAACAAATTAAAATTTTACAAAAATTAAAAATAATGAAATCCTGTCATTTGTGATAACATGCATGAACTTGGAGGACATAATAAGTGAAATAAGCTAGACACAGAAAGTCAAATATCATATGGTCTCATTCACAAATAGAGTATAAAATATCAATCACATAGAAGTAGAGAGTAGAATAAAAGTTACCCAAAACTGGGGAGAATAAGTAAGAGAAGAGAATGGGGAGAGGTTAATCAATACACACTAAGCTATAGTTAGATAAAGAAAAAAAGTTCTGGTGTTCTATTGCATAGTAGGGTGATTATAGTTAATAATAATTAGTACGCATGTCAAAATAGCTATTAAAACATTATTTTTAATGTCTTGCCACAATGAAATGATAGAAATTTCTGTTGATGGATATTTGATCATTACACAATATACACATGTATAAAAATATTACATCATTCTCCATAAATTTATGCTATTATTATGTGTCAATTTAAAATACCACATTTTATAAAGCATAAGCAAAAATTGATAAGATAAATGGTAAAGGGCAAACAAATCCAAAATGAAAATTATCATGATAGATATAAATATATATATTTATAATAAATGTAAAGGAATAAATCCTTCAGTCCAATGAAAACACTTTTCAAGCTATACTATATTCAACTTATATTAAAGCCTTATAAAACATAAGCATAGAAAAGTTTTTAAATAAATGGATGGGAAAACAGCTACATTTAATCTAAATGAAGTGAAAGCATTGACGTTAGTTTAATGAAGTTTATCTCATTAGATAAATATACATGAAACAAAATAGAATAAAATTATAAAAATGTAAAGTTTTGTTTGCAATAAGCTTATATTACCTTAGAAAATATGATTCAAAATTTACATACCTTACTGCATAGCAAAAAGAGGATTAAAAAAAGACAAAATGTCAGTAGAAATAGACAATCCACTATCATACTAAGTGGTAACAGTAACATTTATTTAAGCAAGGGATCAGCAAACTATGAACACAGGTTAAATTTATTGTACTATTTAAAAAATAGTCATCTATTTATTTAAGTATTACCATGACTAATTTTATGCTGTGACAGTATAGTTAAGTAATTGTAGCAGAGACTTTAAATCTAATATATGTGTGTATATATATATATATATATATATATATATATATATATATCAGATCCTTTATAAAAAAATATGTCCAAACTTTTCTTAAACAACAATTTTATCTGGTAGACTAAAATATCAGTGAGAATATGGAGTATTTTTAAAACACAATTTAAAGTATATGTTTAATAAATACAGTGAGCACATTTTTTTCATGCATGCAAAAAAATCATTCAAGGATAGAATATATATGAGGCTGTTAAGTTTTAAAAACACTGAAGTAACAGAAATATATTTTTCTGCCAATATCATAATTACTTAGAAATAAAAAAATTCAGAAAAGAAAAAAGTATATGCTTTTAATTAACTCATTGGTTGAAAAATAATCAAAGTTAATTTTTAACTATGTAACAATAAAATACTTGTCAAAAATCATGGGTGAAATTAAAACTGTATTTGCAATATAATTTATAGTGTTCATATGTATATCAAAATAATATATGAGAAAATGATGCTAGAAATCTAATGAAAGACATTGAAGATGAACCAAAGCATAAAATAAAAAATTAGAGGGGAAAAGTGAAGAATATGATAGCATAAATTAATAAAACAAAAAAAGAATTTCAATAGTTAGGACCAAATATTCAATAGTTGATTTTTAAAACAAATTAATAAAATTCACAAATCACTCATTAACCAAATAGCGACAGATATAAAAAATAATACTGTGAAAGGAAAAGATTACAAGTCTGTAGACAAAGAAAACATTGAAAATATAAGACTAAACCAGTGTGGTGGCACATACCTTTAATCCTGCAGCTCAGCAGGCCCACACAGAAGGATTGCAAGTTCAAAGCCAGTCTCAGTAAGTTAGCAAGGCCCTAAGCAACTTAGTGAGACCCTGTCTCAAAATTTAAATTGAAAATGAAAGGGGGCTAGGGAGCTGGGGATGTGACCCAGTGGTTAAGAATCCCTGGGTTCAATCCCTGGTACTAGATAGATTAGATAGATAGATAGATAGACAAACAGACAGGACTAGGAATATAAAATGCATGCCTAGAATGCATAAGGCCCTGGATTCAATACACAGCACTGCATAAAATTATATATATTTTATAATAATGTATATTATAGATGTACATATATAATTATAAATAAGTTTTATGTTTATACACACATAAAATACATGTGATTACATTATGAACAACCACTTTTAAAAATTATATAAATAGATATCAATACTTATAATACTATATCATACCAGAATAGACTTCAAAAAGAAAGAATATGGTGATGTCAATAAAAATGGTAGAGTAAGGACTGACAAAAATCCTCTCTTGCACATAATCAATAAGAATCTGATAAAAAATGATAGAATCAACATTTTTAAATCTCCAAAAATTATTCAAAGACTTTTAGGAATCTTTATTCAAGAAATACAGCTCAATCTCAGTGAGAACCACAAGGTTTTTGGCATTTAACTTGACTTGTCTTATTACCATGATACTTCTTCAATTCCATAGTAGCTGTGAAAATCAGCAATGTGCAATCTTGATTAAAACCAGAGTAGCTTGGCAGTTATCCATGTCTAAAATCCTAATGGTAAATCTGAGAAAATGTCTCATCAAATAGAGAATATCAATAAAAAGCTATTAAATTATATACTAAAAGGAATCAAATAGAAAAAATCTAGGATTTGTAACTATAATAACTGAAATGACAAATTCACTAGAGGGACAAAATAGCATTATTTGAGCAAAAAAAAAAAAAGAAATAATAAATGGACTTGAAAGTAAAGCAATTGATATTATCCACTCTGAAAAATAAAGATGGAAAAAAATGAAGAAAAGTGAACACATATAGACCTATGGGGTATATTTAAAATGCTGTGGGGAAAAGTCAAGTCAATAAAGAATTATCTTTCCAGCCAATTATCTTTAAAAAATAAAGGAGAACATTCTCACATATGCAAAAGTTGAGGGAATTCTTCTCTAGCAAAGCTGCACTCCAAGAAATATTAAAGAGATTTCCTTACATTGAAAAGTCACTAGACAATAACTCAAATACACATAAAGAAATAAAGAGCACCAGCAAGGTAACTCCATACATAAATATAAAAGACAGTTTAAATATTTTTTATTGTTAACACTTCTCTTCTTTCATCTGATTTAGAAGATAACTGAATAAATCTGTACTGAGGTGCACCCAAAGTTTAAGTATGTAATGTATATGTCAGTAAGAGTACAAAAGAAGGTGAAGGATTGGAGATTGCAATAATATGAATATTTGTGTCTCCCACAAAATTTTTATTTTGAAACTGTCCCCCATGATAGTCATATTAAGAGGGGTTATCATGAGATAGTGATTAGTCCCACAAGAGCAGGTAAAACATGAATGGTGTTAGTTTTCTTATAAGACACTGCCCCAGACAGCTGCCTTGGTCCTTTCACCACATGAGGTGCAAGAGAGAACATGTCATCTCACTGAATTTAGAGATGAGGGTCATCTCCATATACTGTATCTACTGGCACTTTGATACTGGACTTTCCAGTTTCCAGAACTGTGAGCAATAAATTTCTGCTGTTTACAAGCCTCCTAATGTATGGTACGTTGTTATAGCAGCCCAAATGGACTAAGAAAGATGTATATAGAGGGGGAGATTTCGTATACAATTAAAACTGAGCTGGGGTTGGGCTTGTGGCTCAGAAATAGAGCACTAGCCTAGCATGTGTGGGGCACTGGGTTTGATCCTCAGTATCACATAAAAATAAAATAAAGGTATGTGTCCACCCACAACTAAAAAATAAATATTTATATAAAAAACTGAGCTAACATTAATCTAAACTAGCTTGTTACTAATTTAAATGCTAATTATAATCTTCAAAACAGTCAAATAATAAAACTCAATATGTATAGCAAAAAGCACAGCAAGATAATTAAATTTTAAAATTGAAAATACCTATTTAACAAAAAAAAAGAATGCAGAAATAGTGTGTGCATGTGTGTATGTATGTGTGTGTGTGTATAACAAATAGAAATTATATACCAAAATGGCATATACAAATTCTACTTTACTGGTAATTACATTAAGGATAAATATATTAGAGGCACTCTAATTAAAAGTCTGAGTTAGTATAAGGTATAAAAATTATAAAAGAGAGAAGGTACAACTTTAGGGTTAGAGGGAAAGGGGTTTCTCTAGACTGCAGACCACATTGCATGGACCCCTGGCTCTAACCCATCCTCCCACATACCAGAAGAGGAAGAACAGACACGTTTTGAGCTAAAATATGCAAGTGTGAATGCTGAATCACAGGAATAGTGTTAAGGCTAAAAGGAAGAAATATAGCCCCACACAAAGAAAAAAAAAGTTATAAATGTCTTAGGAAGAAACAAAAACATCATTATTCATAGAAGCTATATCTATTTATAAAGAAAATATAAAATAATTCACTACAGATAAAGTATTATAATCACTAAGAGTTTAGCAATTTAGTTGGACATAAAATCAATAAACTTACATTTCTAGAACAAAGCAAAATAGAAATTATAAATGTCTGCAAAAATAGCATTTACAATATTACTAAAAACATTAAGTGTTTGAAAAAAAGAGTTCACCATATGTTCAAGATTTTTTTTTAAATTTTTTAGTTGTAGTTGGACACAATACCTTTATTTATTTATTTTTATGTGGTGCTGAGGATTGAACCCAGGACCTCGCATGTGCTAGGAGAGTGCCCTACCACTGAGCCATAACCCCAGCCCCTGTTCAAGATTTTTCTGGAGAAAATCATGACGATTTATAGAAAAACATTAAATAAAAGAATACACTGAGAAATTTTCATAGTTCGTGGAATAAAAGATTTGTTGTAGTAAACAAACTGATTTTCCATCAATTGACCTATGGTCTCAATGCAATTCAAAATAAGAGAGAAGATATTTTGAAACATTTGTTTTGTTATAATTTGTGTTTTGCTATTATTTTATTTTTGAGATTTCTTTGTTTTGTTTTGTTCTGTATAATTGAAGAGGAAAATTCTAAAATTTATATCATTTATAAATATTAACAGAATTTTATATGAAACAAAGATTTATACAGGTATGCAAAATGAAGATATAGTAAATAAGCGCAATGTTAAAATTAAGGAAATGAAAAGAAGCAGAGCTCAGAGACTGAAGAATAAATGTAGGGAATCTTGATTAATAACAAGTCACAACTAAAGAGTTGGGAATGGTATTAAAATAAATGGTGCTATTATTATTATTTGTATTAAATTATAAAAACTAAATTTTTGCATTATCATGGCTTTTAGCTTTAAGGAAAATGCTGGCTTAAATATATACCATAAATATTATTGGGTTTCTATAAAGTACATACATTTTGGGAAAAAATTAATAAAGCCATAACCAAATAATAATTCTAGGTGAAGGAAATATTTAAAAGTATTTCATAAAACTATAAAATTTTAGAAAAAAATTATAGTATAATAAATGTGTTTCATTGATTTAATAAAGAATTTAAAATACCAAAATAAAAATAATAAATACAAATATTGATGGATTTGATTGTTAATTTTAATTTCTATTAACCAATGGTATCATAAAGCAAAAATGTTGACCAAGTACTTGGACAAACTGTTTTCAACACAGTAACTGACAAAATATTAGTATCCAGCATATGCAAAGATTGCATGAACTAACAAAAGAAAAACATATAACCAAAAACAAATGGAAAAATGGGCAGGCATTTTTAAAATGATAAAAACAAAGTAATAAATGAACATAAAAAAGATTGTAAATCTTGTTATCAAATGATAAAATGTAAGTCAAAGTTAAAATGCACTGTAATTTAAATTCATCAAGATGGCAAATATTACAATCTATAAATGTTACAAGTTGAGTTTTGATGTACATGGAATAAACACTTTCTGTAAAAATTCGACATTATCCTTTAACATAGTACTTGTATATAAAATATCATTCATTGTGTCTAGTGCTATAAAATTATCCTTTTATGAAAAAAAGCAATTCTGTTTTCTTGATGTATGATTGACATGTAAAAATCTGTGTATATTTAACACATACAAGTTGATGAGTTGGGTGAGAAATAGATACCCACAAAACTATCACCACAATCAAGGCCATAAACATCTCCTATTTTTTCCAAATTCCTTTGTTATTATACTTTTAATGTGTATTAAGAATACTTGTTAGTTAACTTTTGCATTGCTATCACCAAAATACACAAAAAGAACAACTTAGAGAAAGAAAAGCTTATTTGGTGCTCATGATTTCAGAGGTATCAGTCCATAGACAGAAGGCCCAATTCATTGCTCTGGTCTCAAGGTAAGGCAGTACATTATTGGGGCCTCAAGGGCCCAGGGGAGAAAAGCTGTTCTGCTCATGGAAGGGTTATGACACAAAGAGAAAGGGGACTGCAGGACAGATGCATACCTCAATAACTTACTTTCTCTAACCATGCTCCACCTCCCTATAGTTACCACAAGTCAATTCCTTCAAACTAGGTTGGACTGATTAGGTTATAGCTATCACAATCCAATCACTTTACCTCCAAATATTCCTGAGTTGACACAGGAGCTCAAATGGAAAACATAATAATAAATAACATAACTCTACCCTCTTAGCACATTTTAAGCATACAGCACAGTATTGTTAGATGTAGGCATTTCATTCTCTTCTAAAATGTCTTACATATTTACAATAGAGGATATATAGTAGAATGATTTTAACTTCTTTGCATGCTAGACATAAATAACAGAAACAACTTAAATGTCCACTCAAAATAAAATGAATAAACTGTGATGTCTTATATAGTGAATTCTAAGCAGAAAAATTGAAGAGAATTGACTCTAAAAATATCAGATAAGATACACGAGTATTCAGGATAAAACACTGATTGAAAAATGTTTCAGAAGTACACTTAAGAATGATTTTATTAGCATACATGTCAAAACTAAAAAAAATAATAATACTATATTTTTACATATAAAATCATAACTGGTAAAATTATTTTAAAAAGCAAGAAATGGTAAACACAAGATTTAGTAAAATAATTACTTCTGAAGGGATAAGAAAAGATGACTTCAGGAAGAGGGACTCAGGATCCTGTATATGTAACAGTTATATGTCTTAAACTAGGTGATGAATACTTACCTGATTGATAATGAAAAAATAATAATTTTTAAAGGATTACAATATTCTGATATAATATATACATAATTTTACTCCTAAAAGACACTTTAAGAATTTTGCGTGATGTTGGGTGGGGTTGTGGCTCAGCAGTAGAGCACTAGCCTAGCATGCGGGTTCAAGGCCCTGGGTTCAATCCTCAGTACCACATAAAAATAACTAAATAAAATAAGGGTATTGTGTCCAACTACAACTAAAAACAATTTAAAAAAGAGAACTTTACATGGGTTATTCTGTACATAATTATGCTACATCTCTATAATTCAATTATCATCAACAAGGGAAAATATAATAAGATATTTTGTAGGTGTAATATGGAAGTATCTCCAAATAAATTATTAACTGAAATAAGAAAAATGGAAGAAAAAAAAATCATAGTATGTTCTCAGTTCTACAAAATATGAGTATGCATTTGTATTTTCTTGTTTAGGCACAACAATCCTGGATGGATACACATAAAAATCATGTTTGTATTTGGTTACAAGAAAAATAAATGACTGACTGAGGGCAGGGTTGGGAGGTTTGTGTTTGTGTGCATGTGTGGGTATGCATGCATATGTGCTTAGTTTTTATACCTTATGCTTTTGAAGTGCATGAATATATTATCAAGTAAAAGCATACATTTAAATTCTCAATTTAAAAAGGTATTCCTGCTCAGTAAGTCATTCAATAACATTTAACAGATACAATTAATCTGCCGTGACACTGATATCCTAAATATAAATTCAGTGTATTCTACTGTGAAAAGTCAAAGAATATTATAATGAGAGACTTATTTTGATCAACATTTCAAAAATAAAACTTTGCATATAACTATGATTTTTTTTATTTCAAGAAGGAAATATTATGGAATTTTTTGCTTACTAAAGATAGAATTGTTGCTTCTATAGTTTATGACCACAGTAGAACTGCCCTCAACCTATAGTAAAACCTAAAGTGAAACTGAATCAGTCATCTATCCTGCCATCAAGAAATATGCTGTCAGGAAAAAGAGAGAAAACAAGTAAAAAAAGTAACTATTACACTAAATAGAAAATGCAATTCATAAGAGAGGGAAAAACGTGTGACAGTATTTTAGAAACTATTTGAGATTAAATCCTACTAAGGGGAAAGGAAATTGGAAAGACTTTATGGACAAGGTGTCATGTGAGTTGGGTATTGTATCCCATGTGATTCAAATGTATAATATGTCAAGGTCATTGTACTGTCATGTGTAACTAATTAAAATAAATTAAAAAAAGAAAGGAAAAATTTAAAAAAGAAGAAATAGACAAGATATATGCATGGAGTGACAATTTGTGTCTAAAGGAAATAGCACATTCTATGGGAGAGAACTTCATAATCAAAATGAAAGGGTAAAAGTAATTGACAATAATATAGTGCAGGAAAGATTATACTGCCTCCTTAAGCAACTTGAATATCACTGATAGGTTTGAGAAGTATTTGTTGAATAGACGAAAATAGAACTTAATCCAATATGAAAGCCATTTAGATGAGTCATTATTTGAAGTTTCTTTAGTAATACATTATCAGTCAGCTACATATCAATGTCTCCTTAGATTTTTGGGACTCTACTTATCTACACACATTTTTAAACAAACTGCTGAAATAAAAAAGAAAGCTTTGGCCTCAGAGGAATCCCCTTGAATAAAATCATGTGTACATGGATTGTTTTGGCATAATATTTTTTCTTGCTTTCCTGCTTGCACCATATAAAATCACTATCACAATCAAAACTGGCAACTATTTGATCCTGGAACAAAAATATAGGCCAAAGAAAAAGGTTGGCTGTTTCAAGTGCCTGTGAAAGGGGCAGACAGAATGACTCAGGAAGTGTGATTTTGAGAATAAAATAGTATTTGTATATTCTTCAAAGGACAAGCATATAAATAGATGTGATTTTAATAACATTATAATTTTCTTATAGATTTCCAGAAATGCCAACTCATAAGCAGGAACATATAGATGCTCCTCAATTTATGATGGTATTATATTCCCATAATTTTGTCACATATTAAATATGTATTTAATGAACTTAATTAACCAAATATCATAGTTTAGCAACACTGTACCCAATAGTCTTGGCTGTTTACCCTCAGTATTATATGGCTGACTGGGAGCTATGAGTCTTTGCCACTTCCCAGCATCTCAGGACAGTACCAAACCATTAATTACTAACCCAGAAAAATATCAAATTTTAAAATTACAAGTACAATTGCTACTGAATGTATATCATTTTCACAACTTCATAAACTAAAAATTCATGAGTAAATACTATCATTGGTGAAGAATGATCTTACAGGAGAAAGTGATTAGATGAACTTAGAAATCTATCCTTTTACATTTATGACTATGGATGTCTATGTATATGAATACCAACATACATATAGGAGAGAGAAAGAACATAGGATAATTTTCTTGGAAGAAACGTCCAAATAATTGCTGCTAGATACTTCTGAAAAGATAAGAATATTTAACTGAAATAAAAAGAGCAAATTAATCATCTTCAGGTTTTTTACCTCCTTGTTCACTTATCTCTTTATTAATCAATTAGCAAAATAGCCTAAACTATTTACCAAGAGACACTTCGAGACTGGAAATGGATCAAAAGTCACGTAGTCTCTAATATAATACTTTTTTATTTAGTTTAAAAAATAATGACAGTGGAATGCTTTACAATTCTTATTACACATATACAGCACAATTTTTCATATCTCTGGTTGTATATAAAGTATGTTGATACCAATTCATGTCTTCATACATGTACTTTCGATAATGATGTTTATCACATTCCACCATCCTTGCTAATCCCGTTCCCCATCGTTTTACCTTCAACCACTCTGCCCTGTCTAGAGTTCTTCTATTCCTTCCTTGTTTCCCCTCCCTACGCCACTATGAATCAGCCTCCTTATATCAGAGAAAATATTCAGCATTTGTTTTTTGGGGATTGGCTAACTTCACTTAGCGTTATCTTCTCTAACTACATCCATTTACCTGCAAATGCCATGATTTTATTCTCTTTTATTGCTGAGTAAAATTCTATTGTGTATACATGCCACTTTTTTTTATCCATGCATCCACTGAAGGGCATCTAGCTTGACTCCATAATTTAGCTATTGTGAATTGTGCTGCTATAAACATTGATGTGGCTGTGTCCCTGTGGTATGCTGTTTTTAAGTCCTTTGGGTATAGACCGAGGAGAGGGATAGTGGGTCAAATGGTGGTTCAATTCCCAGTTTTCCAATAAATCTCCATACTGCTTTCCAAATTGGCTACACCAATTTTCAGTCCCACCAGGAATGTATGAGTGTATCCTTTTCCCCACATCCTTGCCAACACTTACTGTTATTTATCTGCTTAATAGCTGCCATTCTGACTGAAGTGAGTTGATATCTTAGAGTAGTTTTGATTAGCCTTTCTCTAATTGCTAGAGATGATGAACATTTTTTTCATATATGTGTTGATTGATTGTATATCTTCTTCTGAGAAGTGTCTGTTCAGGTCCTTGGCACATTTGTTGATTGGGTTATTTGATTTTTTCATGCTTACCTTTTTGAGTTCTTTATATACCCTAGACTAGTGCTCTATCTGATGTGTCAGGGGTAAAAATTTGCTCCCAGGATATAGGCTCTCTATTCACCTCACAGATTGTTTCTTTTTCTGAGAAGAAACTTTTTAGTTTGAATCCATCCCATTTATTGATTCTTGGTTTTAATTCTTGCACTATAGGAATCTTATTAAGGAAGTTGGGTCCTAATCCCACATGATGAATATTAGGGCCTAATTTTTCTTCTAATAGAAGCGGAGTCTCTGGTTTAATTCCTAAGTCCTTGATCCTCTTTGAGTTGAGTTTTGTGCATGATGAGAGATAAGGGGTTTAATTTCATTTTGTTGCATATGGATTTCCAGTTTTCCCAGCACCATTTGTTGAAGAGGCTATCTTTTCTCCAATGCATGTTTTTGGCACCTTTGTCTAATGTAAGATAATTGTAATTTTGTGGGTTAATCTCTGTGTCCTCTATTCCATACCATTGGTCTACCAGCCTGTTTTGATATGAATACCATGCTCTTTTTGTTACTATTGCTCTGTAGTATAAGTTCTCGTATAGTGATGCCACCTGCTTCACTCTTTCTGCTAAGGATTGCTTTAGCTATTCTGGGTCTCTTATTTTTCCAGATGAATTTCATGACTGCTTTTTCTATTTCTATGAGGAATTCCTTTGGGATTTTGATCAGAATTGCATTAAATCTGTATAGTGCTTTTGGTAGTATGGTCATTTTGATAATATTAATTCTGCCTATCCAAGAGCAAGGTAGATCTTTCCATCTTCTAAGGACTTTGATTTCTTTCTTTAGGGTTCTGTAGTTTTCATTGTATATATCTTTCACCTCTTTCATTAAGTTGATTCTCAAGTATCTTATTTTATTATTTGAGATTATTGTAAATGGGTTAGTTTTCCCTCTCAGAGGATTTGTCACTGATATACAGAAATGCATTTGATTTATGAGTATTGATTTTATATCCTGATACTTTGCTGAATTCATTTCCTAGTTCTAGAAGTTTTCTGGTGTAGCTTTTTGGGTCTTCTAGGTATAGAATCATATCATCAGCAAATAGTGCTAATTTAAGTTCTTCTTTTCCTATGCATATCCCTTTAATTTCTTTCATCTAATTGCTCTAGCCAATGTTTCAAGAACTATGTTAAATAGAAGTGGTGAAAAGAGCATCCCTGTCTTGTTCCAGTTTTTAGAGGGAATGGACTTAATTTTTCTCCATTTAGAATGATGTTGGTCTGTGGCTTAGCATAGATAGCCTTTGTGATGTTGAGATATGCTCCTGTTATCCCTAGTTTTTCTAGTGTTCTGAATATAATGTGGTGCTGTATTTTGTCAAATGCTTTTTGTGTGTCTATTGAGATGATCGTATAATTCTTATCTTTAAGTCTATTGATGTGGTGAATTACATTTATTGATTTCTGTATGTTGGACCAACCTTGCATCCCTGGCATGAATATCATTTGATCATGGTGCCCGATTTTTTTGATATGTTTTTGTATTCAATTTGCCAGTATTTTATTGAGAATTTTTGCATCTATGTTCATTAGAGATATTGGTCTAAAGTTTTCTTTCTTCGATGTGTCTTGCCTGACTTTGGGATCAGGGTGATATTGGCCTCCTAGAATGAGTTAGGAAGTGCTACCTCTTTTTCCATTTCCTGAAATAAATTGAAGAGTATTGGTATTCATTCTTCTTTAAATGCTTTGTAGAACTTGGCTGTGTATGCATCTGGTACTAGGCTTTTCTTGGTTGGTAGACTTCTGATGGCCTCTTCTATTTCATCAGTTGATACTGGTCTGTTTAAATTGTTATATCTTCCTGATTCAATCTGGGAAAATTGTATGACTTAAGTAATTTGTCAATGCCTTCAATGTCTTCTATTTTATTGGAGTATAAGTTTTCAAAATAATTTCTAATTATCCTTTGTATTTCTGTAGTGTCTATTGTGATATTACCTTTTTCATCATGTATGTTGGTAATTTGAGTTTTCTCTCTCCTTCTCTTTGTTAGCATTGCAAAGGGTCTCTCAATTTTATTTATTTTCTAAAAGAACCAACTTTTTGTTTTTTCAATTTTTTCTATTGTTTCTTTTGTTTTGATTTCATTGATTTCAGCTCCAATTTTAATTATTTCTTGCCTTCTACTGCTTTTGCTGCTGATTTATTCTTCTTCTTCTAGGGCTTTGAGATGTAATGTGAGGTCATATAATTGCTGACTTTTTCTTCTTTTAAGGAATTAGATCCATGCCATGAATTTTCCTCTTAGTACCACTTTCATAGTGTCCCAGAGATTTCAATATATTGTGTCTATGTTCTCATTTAAATCTAAGAATTTTTAATCTCCTTGATGTCTTCTGCAACCTATTGTTCATCCAGTAGTATATTGCTTAGTATCCAGGTGATGGAGAAATTTATTTTTTATTTTGTCATTGATTTCCAATTTCATTTCATTATAATCTGATAAAATACATGGTAGTATCTCTACTTTTTTGTATTTGCTAAGAGTTGCTTTACAGAATATTATATGGTGTATTTTAGATAAGGTTCCATGTGCTGCTGAGAATAAAGTGTATCTGCTTGATGCAGGTTGAAATAGTCTCTATATGTCAGTTAAGCCTAAGTTACTGATTATATTATTGAGTTCTATAGTTTCTTTATTCAACTTTTGTTTGGAAGATCTATCTAGTGGTGAGAGAGGTGTGTTAAAGTCACCCAAGATTATTGTGTTGTGGTCAATTTGACCCTTGAAGTTGAGAAGAATTTGTTTGATGATAGCTGTACCATTGTTTGGGGCATGTATATTTGTGATTATTATGTCTTGTTGGTGTATGGTTCCCTTGAGCAGTATTTAATGTCTATCTTTATCCCTTTTGATCAACTTTGGCTTGAAGTCTACTTTATTTGATATAAGGATGGACACCCCTGCTTGCTTCTGCAGTCCATGTGAGTGGTATGATTTTCCCCAACCTTTCACCTTCAGTCTTTGTATGTCTTTTCCTACCAGATGAGTCTTCTGTAGGCAGCATATTGTTGGGTCTATTTTTTTAGATCCAGTCTGCTAGGCTGTCTTTTGATTGGTGAGTTTAAGCTTTTAAATTTCAGGGTTATTATTGAGACATGGTTTGTATTCACAGTCATATTTGTTTATTTTTGTTATTTATCTTGACTTGATTTTCATCTTTGATTAGTTTTTCCTTTAGGGTACTACCTCCCTCTGCTGATTTTCATTGGGAGAGAAAGGGAGGGGGCAGGGGGTTAGTAAGGATGGTAGAATGTGGTATCATTATCCAAAGTATATGTATGAAGACATGAATTGGCCTCACCATACTTTATATACAATCAGAGATATAAAAATTGTGCTTTATATGTGTAATTAGAATTGTAATGCATTCCACTGTCATTTTTTTAAATCAATAAAAAAATAAAAAAATACTTGAGATTTTGTATTTTATAAGCAATTTAACTTATTTTTCCAGGGACCACTCAAATAATTTGGGGTATAATAATTTTTGTTAGTTAACAAATCACTGAACAGAATAACAACATTTCCTGTATTCATGAACTTATATTCCAGGTTGTAGATGATAAATAAAATAACAAAAAACAAAATTAATGAATAAATTCCATAGGATATTATAAGATGATAAATGCCAAAAGAAAAAGAGGAAAAAAAAGGAAAAGAAGAGTGTAAGAATGGTGAGTAGGGCTGGGGATGTGGCTCAAGCGGTAGCGTGCTCGCCTGGTATGCGTGCGGCCCGGGTTCAATCCTCAGCACCACATACAAACAAAGATGTTGTGTCTGCAGAAAACTAAAAAATAAATATTAAAACTCTCTCTCTCTCTCTCTCTCTCTCTCTCTCTCTCTCTCTCTTAAAAAAAAAGAATGGTGAGTGCTTGGAGTGGATATGTGAACCAGGTTATAATTTTTAACTCATTAAATATTCCTCATTGAGAAGGTGACATTTCAGTATATCCATAAAGGATATGAAGGTGCTAGCATTCATATTTCTGGATAATGAATATTCTATGCAATGTAAACAAAAGTTACAAACATTTTATGACAAGAATGTACATATTATGTTTGAGGACTAAAAAGGAAGTCAGTGTGGTTATAGCAAATGTTTGCTTTTCAGTAGAGAAAGACATTATCTTCACACTAGTACAAAAGAGGTCTCTTAATAATGTAGATTTAGAAAGGAATTTTCTTTATCCCATGGTGGGATAAAGAATAAAGACTGTGGCATATGCCATATACAGCAATTAAATTGGGAAACCTTTTCTCTTTAGATGCGTCATATGATAAGGGTATATATTATTGCCATTTTAGTTCAGCCTTCTTCTGGAGGATCTCACCAGTACTATATGAAAGATCCCCAGTACCAAATTTATGATCTACCCACACCAAATCTGTCCTTTTCCTGTGTTCCTTATCTCACTCAATTGTAGTAACATCCTGTTGTATAAGGACAAAATTTAGAAGTCATCCTTCACACTTTCTCATTCTCATTCTCAGGTCCAATCCATCATGAAACCTGATGGTTTTTGCCTAAATAAACATCTCTCAGATACATCCACTTTTCTACAACTTCATGAACACCATTTTACTTATAGTTAATATTTCTCAGCTAGACTACACAATAACATCTTAAATTATCTAGTAGCTAATTGCATTGATTCTTAATCTTTTTTGCCAAAAGTGATTTGAAATACAGATCAGATTGTTAATGGTTTTTCATTAGAAATTAAGATAAATAAAAGTCCTAAATTGTCTAATCTATAAATATAGCAATAGTCTCACTTTCCCCAACTTTTATAGTTGTATTCACACTGATCTTCTTTCAGGTCACCTAATTCACCTTTTCTTCTGGTCAGTGGGCCTTTAGATACGCAAGTTCATCTGCCTGGAAGGTTCTTCCTTCCCCCTTTTGTTAGTTAACTCATTCAACCTTCAAAAACACATTTATTCATAATATTTTTTTCCTGAACTCCCCTACAAGATCAAATTCAAAGCAGAATCTAGTATCATGTACATCCCTGTGTACAACCTGAAAAACCAGCCTCTACCTCAGAGCAAAGCCTGTCCAAGGAAGGGGGTGTGACCCTTGTCCTTGGAAAGACCCGGGGAGCACTCCTAGGCACATACCATTGTTTATCTACAAATATCAGGAGAGATCTGCTGCACCAGGTGTCCCTGACTCAGTCAGGCTAGGTGGGGACCCATAGAAACCCCCTCGCAGCCACCAATCAGCATGAGACAGGGAAAATACCTGGAATGCCAGATGATCCCCCAGTAGTTTATGGTGGTTGATAACATGTTGGGAAACCATGTAGTTCAGCAGGTTCTCCCCTCATGGCTTAAACCAATCAGTTCAAAGGAATCCCCCTCTTGTACTAACCAATCACCCCTACCCAACTTGTTCCTGCCAGTGAATGTGCTAATCATGTTTTAGAGTTGTTTTATGATTTTCCTGCGGTGTGTGAGGATTTGCTAAGTGATGCTATGATGTATTGGGGTCCCTGCCTTCCCTAAAGAGTGTATAAAACTGCTGCAAACCCTGGGCTCAGGGCCTCTCAGCCTCACCAGTTGCTGTGTGTGCACATGGAGGACCGAGCTAGCTTGCAATAAATGCCTCTTTGCTGCTTACATCGATCTTGGTCTCTGGTGCTCTTTTGGGGGTCCTGAATTCGAGCATAACACAACTTATCTTTATTAGTCAGTTTTCCATTACTATAACAAATAACTGAGGTAATCATCTTATAAAAAGAAAACATTTATTTTGGCTCACAAATTTGAAGATTTCAGTCCATGATGAATTGGCCCCATTGCTTTTGGGTCTATGGAAAGGCAGCCTTTGATTGTAGCAGTACTTGGTAAAATTACTCCTCTCATGGTCAAGATGTATAAAAGATAAATAGAAGGAGACCAGAGAAATAAAAACCCACTTTAAGGGCATATGTTCTGTTATGGTTTGAATGTGAGGTGTTTTTGAAGATCTCCTTTAATGCAGGAATGCTCAGAAGTAAAGTGATTGTTTTTTGGGAGATGTAATGTAACTAGTCCATCCTAATTTCAATGAATGATAACTATAGGCAGGTGGAGTTTATTTGGAGGAGTTGGGTCACTAGAGTCAGTCAAGGAGGCCAATTTTGAGTGAGTCTGGGAAGTTGGAGACTGCCCCCCCCCCCAGGGATCTTATCAATAACCTGCCCTGCTCCAACTGTTGCCAAGGTAACCTGTCCCAGGAATCTCCCCTCCCTACAGGGAGCTATAAGGTTGTTAATGTGTCCTGGGCTGCTCCATCCTGGACTTCCCCCTTCTGCCCACCTATTTCCCACCTTTTGGCCATCCCACCAGCATTCCTGAGCCTAGTCTTATATGCAGGAAGGAGAAAGATAAGGGGGAAAAGCAGGAGAACAAAGGAAACCTGGGACACATAAAAGGGCAGAACACCTTGTTTCTTGGGATACCATGTTACCAGCTAGGGCCCCCTTCTCCCTCGCGGCACAAGTCTATGTTACCCCTTTTTAAATAAACCTTGTTTCTTATGCTTGCCTTGGTGTGCTTCTCTAATGTTCAAACTTCAACATGTTGGGAAGCAGGACTCATCATCGATAACTGACAGTATCAAAACCAGGAGCCCCAAGTATGCTTTTCTTTCTGTAAGGTGTTTTTGCCACTTATTTTGGTCACAGAGATGAAGAAGCTAACTAAAACATACTTTGTTTCCTAAAACTTCCCACTTGGCCCCATTGAAACAAACTCCCTTTTTGTATTGAGGGCAGCTTTTTGATTTCCTACAGGATTTGAAACTGAGCCCCTTTTGAATTTGAAGCTCCAAATTGTTTTAACTTCTGAACTTTCTCATAAAAACTTTCTCCTGCTGCTGAGGACAGAGGACAAGGAAAGTAAAACTTGACAGTTTCTCTGGCTAACTAAATCTGCATATGTATATTCCTGCCTTTTATCACACTTTGCTTTCTCTTATTAAAGGTTTCCTAGCCTCTGAGTTCACTGAAGGTGGAAATTTGAGACAGAAAATTTTCCTCTCTTTTCTTCAAAGCTGGCTTTGAATAAATTTATTTTTCTTGCCAATTTGCCTCCTGCGTTCTTGTGGAACAAAAATGTCATTCCCAATAG
The DNA here is from genome assembly GCF_001458135.2 of Marmota marmota marmota. Lineage (NCBI taxonomy): Eukaryota > Metazoa > Chordata > Mammalia > Rodentia > Sciuridae > Marmota > Marmota marmota. Next base: position 7,410,894 of record NW_026000316.1, read on the forward strand.
TAACACAACCTCTTAAAGATGACACCATCTTCCTATAGTGCCACTCTGGGGAACAAGTTTTTAACATACAGGCTTTTGGGGACACTGAATTTCCAAACAATAACACTGTCACCTCTGCAAACTTATATAAATTTACAGGAATCTACAATTAATGTCCGTGTTCCTTGTAGAATGCATATTCCACAAAAGGAAGAACTCTGTTTACATTATATATTTTGTGCCTAATACAGTTCCTGATACTTAACATGCACTTTAAAATGTGTGTTGGGCTGGATGTGGTGGCATACACCTGTAATTACAGCTACTTGTGAGGCTGAGGCAGGAAGATAGCCAGTACAAGGCCAGTCTAGGGAACTTAAGGAGACCCTATCTCAAAATCAAAAGATCTAGGGATGTAGCTCAGTGGTAGAGAATTTGCCTAGCATGTGCAAGTTCCTGGGTTCAATCCTCAGTAATGCAATAAATAAATAAATAAATAAATAAATAAATAAATAAAAGTTGAACATTTGAAATAACTAATGTTCATACAAATTTTATCTATTCTAGACCATGGCCAGACTATTTATTCTTAAGTAGGAAGATTATTATTATTATTATTCTCATAAAAACTTTTATTGTTTTAGTCAGCTTTTTTTTTATTGCAGAAACCAGAAGACCTGACAAGAACAAGTAGAGGAGGAAAAGTTTATTTGGGACTCACAGTTTCAGAGATTTCAGTCCTTAGATGGCTAACACCATTCCTCATGGCTTGAGGTAAGGAAGAACATCATGGCTGAAGAGTGTAATGAAGGAAAGCAACTCAGGACATTGCAACACAGAAGCAGAAAGAGAGCTCTTCTCACCACAACAAAATAGAAACCCCAAGGGCATGCCCCCAGTGATCCGCCTCCTTCAGCCACACCCTACCTGCTTTTACTTACCACTCAGTTAATCCCTATCAAGAGATTAATTCACTATTGGTTAAAACTCTCACATCCTGATCATTTCACTTCTAAACTTCCTTGCATTGCTTCATACATGAGTTCATGAGCTCTTGGGAGACACCTCACATCTAAACAGTAACATTCTACCTTTGAACCCCAAAATTTATGCCAATCCCATCATACAAAATACATTTAGTCAATTTCCAAGGATCCCCATAGTCTTAACAGTTGAAAGATTGCCCAGAAGTTAAAGTCCAAAGGCTCTTCTTAGATTCAAGGTAAAATATCAGCATGAGTGCCTGTAAAAATCAAAAACATTTTTATGTATCCAATATACAAAGGTAGAGAATAAACATTTCTATTCCAAAACTTAAAAAAAGAGGGGCATAGAAGGAAGGTATGGGAACAAACAAAGACCAAAATTCATCTGAATAAACAAGTTCTATTGTTCCATGTCTGGCACCTGGTACCAATGACATTGTGATGTTCTCTAAGGGCTATATATCTCTGCCCCTGTGGCCTTGCTGGTTGCAGACCACATGGCCTTTCTTTTGGTTTGTCTCAACTTAATTCCTGTATCTTTCCTTGGCAGATGTCTCACATTACTCGCATTTCTTAATCCCAGGAGCCTCCACTAAAGCTTCAGTTTCCTCATCTCCTCTCTAAGCATTGCCTTCATGGGATGTTCACAGGGATTCTAACTGCTGCAAGTTGCCTGTCTCCCCAGACTTTCTTTTGAAATCTGGGTGGATGCCTTTGTGACCCCCTAACTTTTGCATCCTGAGTTCCCACAGAACCGTAACACATGGTTGCAACCAAGGTCTGCTGCCATCTCAAGCAGTAGCTAAGCCTCCGGAGTGCTGAGAGCCACAACCAAGTCAAGATGGTGCCTGGCATTTTGCCAGAAGGAGTGGTTGAGGGGTAGCGCCAGCGAGCCATTAAGATGATGATAATTAATTTAAGCTGTGTATAATTATTAAGATAATGACTGATTGCTGTAACTGGATGATACTAAATTGAAACAAGCTGTGAATTCAGTTGTGTATATAAACCTCTGATGTCCGGCAATAAGGCGGCTCCTGCTACCTCGGGTGCCTGCTACTTTTGAGTTCTCACGGGGTTCCCGTGGAGTTCCCGTTGAGTTCGCGTGGGTTCTGGAATAAAGTTCGTTCCTGCTTGAATCTTCAAGTGGCTCATGACTTCCCGGTTATTTGTGCCCAGCCAGACTGCGATACCAGAGACCCTGGCTTCAGCAGCTTCTGAGGTTCTCAGTGGCTGAGCATGTTGAAAAAATTTCCTAGGCCCTCTTATGCAAGCAGGGTGCCCCACTGGTCTCTGTTCAAAGGAATATTTATTTTTACACCCTTGATCCTGAAATGGGCGTGGTCTTGCCAATCCCTGAGATACCCTCTAAACCATCTTTTCTACAGTATCTGGGCAGTTTTTGGCATTTGTGTAGTGGCTATAATGTCTTTAACAACCACAACTTTTTTAGCCCCGATTTTATTCACAGTTTTCTAACCAAATTGCAAGTTTTTTTTTTAACTCATTCTGATTTGCTTTTTGCTCCTGATATCCAATAAATTTGGTTAAAAGCCTCCAGCAATATCGATGCTACTGCCTGAGTGCTAGGATATCTAGAAATTTATTCCATAGTAAGAAGTCCATTGCCTTTAAGTTCAGACTCACAAATAGTCTCAGGACATGGAATAAATGCAGACATCTCCTTATCCAGAACATTATGTGACTGGCCATTAGTCCAATTTCCAATAAACTCCTCCTCTGAAACCTCATGAGCCCTGTCTTTACTCTGCACAGTCTTATCAGCATTCTGGTCTCCTGAGCTACCATCATAAACATCCATTAAGCCCCTCATACTCTAATCTAAAACTTTTTCAGCTTGCATTGCTAAAATTTCCAAAATTCCTCCCACAAATTCCAAAAAGCTCCAAAGGCTTCTGAAACCCATGGTTCAGGTTAGTCAGAGCAATGACCCCACTTCTTGGTACCAATTTTGGTTCCGGTCAGTTTTTCTTGTTGTTGCTGCAAGCAAAAGACATTAGAGGAGGAAAAGTTTATATGGGGGGTCCCAATTTCAATTTTGATCAGCTTTTTTTTTATTGCTACAACCAAAATACCTGACAAGAACAATTAGAGAAGTAAAGTTTATGTGGGGGGCACATGGTTTCAGAGGTCAGTTCATAGATGGACAACTTCATTTCTTGGGGATTGCGGTGAGGCAGAATACCATGGCAGAAGAGTGTGGTGAAGAAAAGTGACTCAGGACATCACAACACAGTAGCAGAGAGAGAGAACTCTCCTCACCATGTCAGAAACATAAACTCTAAAGTCACCCCCCCAAAGACCCACCTCCTCTAGTCATACCCTACCTGCCCACAGTTACTACTCAGTTAATCCATATCAAGAGATTAATTTATTGATTGATTGACGGCTGTCATAACCCAATCATTTTACTTCTAAACCTTCTTTGAATTGTCTCACACATGAGTTTTGGGGGTCATTCATATCTAAACCATAAAAAGTATAATTATCTGTAAATCCCCAGTGGCTTGGATTTTGTTTGGCATATATTACTACTTAGTAAATATTTTGTTGCTTTTAGAAAAATGAGTTCCATAGCTTACCTCACAAGAATTGTGAATAATGTCTTTTTGCTGTTTTTTAAAATATAAAATAAAGAGAAAATGTAATGAGGAGGTAAAGAGTGTATTATCAATGAAGGAAGTATTAGGTAAATCATATAAAATACAGCAGTCATGTGGAAGGCAAGAAAATTACTTAAAGGATTCAGAATTATAGGCATTTTATTAAATTGTATATGCTCAGCAAACATGCAAATTCTAATATTTCAAGAAAATCTATACTCATGTCAAAGAGTGATTGAATGGACAAAAGTAAAAGACTCAATTGAATGCTGCCTACAAGAGACTTGCTTGGTTTTTAAGTATACACATAGCCTAAAAGCAGAGACATACACAAAGATATTCCATATAAATGGAAATCCAAAGAAAGCAAGTATAAACTTTTACCAAACAAAATCAACTTTAAGTCAAAAAATGTAAACAGAAAAAAAGAACACTATATGATGATAAAGGGATCTATTTACCAAGAGGCTATAATAATTGTAAATATATGTGCAATTGAAATCAGTGCACCTAAATATGTAAAACAAATATTAAAGGATCTGAAAGGAGAGAGAAATTACAACAATATTAAGGGATTTCAACACTCTATTTCCTACAATGATTAGACAAATAATAATAAAACATTGGAATTGAAGCACACTTTAGATCAAATATACCTAAAAAACACATATAAATCATCCACCACACCACAAGAGTGTATATATTCTTCTCAAGTTCACACAGAACAATCTCTAGCATAAATCACATGTTAGGGCACCAAAATAGCCTCAGCAAATTTAAGAAGATTAAAATTTTATTAAGTATCTTTCCTGACCACTAAAAATTGGTAACGAAGAATTTTGGAAAATTCACAAATACATGGAAATTCAACAAAATGCTCCTGAACAATCAAAGAGTCAATGAGTAAATTAAAATGGAAACTTAAAAATGTCTTGAGACAAAATATAAATGAAAAAAAAATACAAGGAGTTTCTGACTTCCCATGCATAAAACCTAAACAATGATGACATTTCTAAAATGGCTCCCCTTCCCTATTCTTACTGAATCTATAGGAAAGCAGTGAAGGAAATCTTTTCTCCCCCACCAAAACACTATAGTTACTCTACAGATTAAAGTCTCCTATCTGTTCAGATTGCATAATTGCCTGATAGGGAAGTCTGTGTTTCATGAAATCACTAAGGATTTTTTTTCATCTTGGTATAAAAAAAAAAAATCTTCCACTGCCCCACCGAGCAGCCATGTGCCTGGTGCTGGTGCAATCTATTTCTTTTAAAAATTCTCTTATTGTCCTAAAAACAATATTTTGGGGTTTCATCTGGTGGCTGACTGTTTGAGTCATATTCCAGTGCTTTCCCACAGCCACCACACTTTCCATTTTGCAGCTGCACAACTGTCAATTTGATATAATCTCAGGTAGAAGCCAGTATGTGCTAGATGTTTCTAATCTGCCATTTTACAGCCTCCTAAAAATACCCTTTGATAGAGAGGCTATTCTAGTCAGAAAATATTTTATTTGCCATTAAATTAAACACAAGTTTATATAGATAAGTTGAATTAATTCAAAATTCTCAGTAAATAGGTGCTGACATTCTTACATAAAATTAACTATCATGTAAGTAGTGAAATGTCTCCACAAAGCATTTATTACCATTCAGAAATAACTCACCTCATTCCACATGACTTCTAATTAACACTTGTATTAGTAGAAGTTACTGCTGAGTATAATAAACTAAGGGTTCAGTTAATTTTTTTTTCTAAAGAAAGTTCTATTCAGGGAAACAAATGTATCTAGGTTTCATATTGTTTTTATAGTTTGCTTACTATATTTTATGCTATGGAGGATCCTCTAAAACATACCTATTTGTAATGATATTTCTACCCATATTCATAAGGGTAGAACTTGCAATTCTCCTGCCTCAATCTCCTGAGTCACTGAGATTACAGATGTGCGTGCAGGTGTGCATGTGCCACCATGCCAGGCAGATACCCCTCTTTTTTGTGTTTAAAGTGAGGGAATTTCATTATTTCTTGATATTGTCCATTTGATAAGCCCACATCCCTTTTTTCTCCAATATGGATTTGATATGTCCATGACTGTGATCTAATCTGATAAAGTTCATAGGTGGCAACTTTTTATTAGCATGATTAATTTCTCAGTTTGTGCTCTATGATTGTGTATATGACTGGGGATAATTCTTTCCAGTAAGTTCTGTATATCCAAAATCTGGTAGTTATTTATTTGTCGAGACAAGTCTCTAAGTTATTCTGCTTTACCACTTACACTTAAAATGGAGTATCTAAGGGCAAACTACTGCTTATAAAATGAAGGTACTCAGGGCTAGGTATAGCCCGAAAGCTGTTGTACTACGTAACATGAAATAACTCTGAGCAGGGCACAGCCCACTCTCCACACTATAGTAAATTAAAACAGGATGGTAAAGCTTTAGAAAGCTACAAGGAGTTTTTCCCAGATACTCCTCCAGATAGAGTGGGCTTATAAGATGCTCTTTGTCCTATTCATTAAAGGACTATGCCCAAGTCTGTGGTTTTATTAAGAAATGAACTAGATTAGAAGGACTTAATTTTATCAACCACATGAGTCTCCAAACTTTCTGACTTTTTTGTTGGCTATTTTGAAACTCCTTGTAAAAGAAACTTAAAAGAAGTTTCCATTTGTCAGGAAGTTGCCACTGTGCAGTGAGAAAACCTTAAATTTGTATAGTAAATTTTACTCTTGACCATTTTTTCTTACTTGGGCCTTTATACTGTTTAGATGTTATTTTTTTTTACTTGAAATGTAAATGTTTTCCTTGTTTTATCTAAAAACTCACACCTTTACAAATGAAAATTTAAGGTTGACTAGCTACGGAACCCTTGGGACAATAGGAGAAGTAATAAAAAGTTTGATTGTTTAAGGTAAAATAAAAACTAATTAAAAGCTAGATATGTAACAATCTAGAAGACAGCTATAAGATCCTTGTCTTTACCTGTATTTTTATATATGTGGCATGTGTGTTTTTTATGTCTACATGTATATTTATATCTATGCATATATATTATAATCTATACATGTATTTATGTGTTGTCTACATGGTACCAAATTGAAATAGAAATAAAGGAGTATTCATAAATTAAATAACATGGACATAAATGTTTTTTAAAGCTTAAATGACTTAAAAATTCTTAAGCAAGTAAGATAATTTCAATATTTTTCTTTTAATAAAAATGCTGTTTTGTCATCTGATCATCATAATACCTATGTTTCTAATTTTAGAATTCTTACTTAGATAAATTCAAACTGATATCCGCATGTTGTGAAAATGGCTAACAGAGAGATAACTTGAGATGGTAGCTGGCTAGTTTTGTTCAATGCCTCTAAAATTTCCATGAGCAATTCAAATATAATTGTTAATGACTAGATTACCTTAATGTAAATAGGATAAATATTTATAAATGAATTCTTAGTTTCAAAAGTCATTTACAGTTTCTAAAAAAAATTAAGATTGCATTAAATTAAGCTCATAATGTTCAGTGTATATCTAGGTCATATCTAAATAAGTTAAAATACTAAAACATCAATTATTAAGCATAAGTTTAAAGCTAATATTCTATCTCATTTTGCTTTTATATAATATTTTTGAGGAAAAAAAAGCTAAATATATTGGGTCAGTTTCCACATTCAAAAATTGTGTTCTGAGAAAGCATGTGTTTCTAATATATTATAACGTAGTATTAGTTTATGGAAGGCTAGTTCATAATTACCCAAAATGATAATCAAAACTAAAAATAAGTAGGGAAACAATTCTGTATGTGAGGAAAATTAGACGTTTTGTAAAGGAAGTTATGGAATATGAGGTTGTATTAAGGAAAATAAAATTACATTTTTTTCCAAAAAATGACAGTGTTTTTTCTAAAATAGGAAAAAAAATGCTATACTATAAAGTTCTGGAAATGTTTTTAAAACCATGAGGAAGTAGTACAAGTGTTTTGGGAATGAGTGGATCTTGCAGAGGATTAAATATATATGTAGTTGTGTATTATCTGGCCTGTTCTTGCCTTGTTTAAATTGTTTATCCCAGTGCCTCAAATTACTACTATACCAAAATATTTGTATTTTAGCAACTAGAAAATATTTACCTAGCTACAGATGAATTCTGAGAATTTGGTTTGTCATTGACCTGCCTGGGACTCTTGTCTTTCAATTTCCTCCTGTTGCTTAAATGTGATGTAAAGCCCTTAAAATTATTCCATCACCACCACTGCCAAATACCCCTTCTGTTAATAGGTATGACTTCCTGAAACAAATTCATCCCATTGATAAGGACCATGACTTCCTGGGACAGATCCATCCCAGTTGATCCTTAATGCTATTCTATGGAAAGATTTCAATCAAAGCAGGGAAAAGTCAAGGAAAAAAATAAAAATGGACAAACATTGGTTTAGAACACATATAATCAAGTCGAGAGGCTATTATTATTTCTATCTGAAACCTTTGGATAGGGAGCAGACTGATGCAAATGGTAAGAACATGAACTTAAGGGAATAATTCTATAAAATGGTCCCACTGTGCTAACCCCTACATGCTTACTTTTTTTGGGGAGGTAACCAGGGATTGAACTCAGGGGCACTCAACCACTGAGCCACATCCCCAACCCTATTTAGTATTTTATTTAGAGACAGGGTCTCACTGAGTTGCTTAGTGTTTGGTTTTTGTTGAGGCTGGCTTTGAACTTGTGACCCTCCTGCTTCAGCCTCCAGAGCCACTGGGATTACAGGCATGTGCCACTGCATCCAGCACATGCTTTCTTTTCCAAGAAGCAATTTACCTGCACCCCCCTTGGCTTAAGTTGATAGAATATGTTACATTCCTCAGCAAGCTTACATAGATCAGATTCCAGAATTCAGAGCAATAAGGTTAATTTCAATAACCATAACATCTGTAAGAACGGGTTCCAATTATAACTGGGCAGTATGGGCCAAAGTGTCCTAGAATCATCATGGCAGTTGGAATCTGTAAGTCTGATGTCATCCTTTTGTCAGTCAAAAGTAAAAGAGGTGGACCTGGACAGGACTCTCTCTAAACTTTTCCTGGGACCCCACTTCAACAAAACTGGAAGACAGGAGAGGATTGCTGTCCCTCTCCTCTCCAAGAGAAACCATTATCTCCCTTGAGAGTGTCCCATTTACCCTTTCTTATTCTTTTTTTTAATTTGTTTTATTATTATTTTTATTTATATATGACAACAGAATGCATTACAATTCTTATTACATATATAGAGCACAATTTTTCATGTCTCTTGTTGTATACAAAATATATTCACACCAATTCGTGTCTTCATACCTGTACTTTGGATAATGATGATCATCACATTTCACTGTCATTAATAACCCCATGCCCCTTCCCTTCCCCTCCAACCCCTCTACCTTACCTAAAGTTTGTCTATTTCCCCCATGCTCCTCTCCCTACCTCACGATGAATCAGCCTCCTTTTATCAAATAAATCACTCAGCATTTGTTTGTTGGGGATTGGCTAACTTCATTTAGCATTATCTTCTCTAACTCCATCCATTTACCTGCAAATGCCATGATTTTATTCTCTTTTATTGCTGAGTAATATTCCATTTTGTATATATGCCACATTTTTTTATCCACTCATCTATTGAAGGGCATGTAGATTGGTTACACTGTTTAGCTATTGTGAATTGTGCTGCTGTAAACATTGATGTGGCTGTGCCCCTGTAGTATGCAGTTTTTAATTCCGTTGGGTATAGACTGAGGAGAGGGATAATTGGCTCAAATGGTGGTTCCATTCCCAGTTTTCTAATAAATCTCCATATTGCTTTCCATGTTGGCTGCACGAATTTGCAGTCCCACCAGCAATGTTTGAGTGTACCTTTTTCCCCACATCCTTGCCAACACTTATTCTTGCTTGTCTTCATAATAGCTGCCATTCTGACTAGAGGGATATGGAATCTTATACACTCATGGATGTTATTCTGGGTGACACATCTGAAATTATTTTTTAACTTAATCACAGAAATAAGCATTTGAAGGGCAGTCTTCATGCCTTCTCAGTTTCACAGAAGGCCCTAGACATGCAATACAGATACAGCTGAGCCCAGTTCCAGATGCTAGCTGATCTTGGAAACATTGTGAATTTCTGCTGACCTGTGCAACTGACCCCTTCTTCCAAATTTCCAGATACTAAGACTATACCCAATTCTGTTTTTACAAAACAGCTTGACAATACCAATCATAATTTCTGACTAATAAGTAATATAATTTTTAACTCTCTTGTCATTTCAAGCTCTAAATGCATTTGCCATTTTGCAAAAGCTTTGGGAAAATTTTTAAGATTGTTTGAACATGTGTTTACCTGGATTGCAATTCTAATTATCTTCAAATAAATATGTTATGGTTGAGATATGATATATCTCCCAGAAGGTCATGTGTGAGAGAATGCCAGAAGATTTAGAGGTGAAGTGATTGGGTTATGAGACTTTTAATGTATTTGGTGCATCAAACCACTGATACTGATAAACTGGGTGCTAACTGTGTGTAGTAGGGTGTTGATAGAGGAAGTAAGTCATCAAGGTATGCATTTGGGTTTATATTCTGTCTTTGGTCAGAGAAATCTGTCTCTGCTTCTTGGTGTCCATGTCCTGACCTGCTTTCCTCCACTACACTTTATTGCCATGTTGTTTGGCCTTAACCCTGGGCCCACAGCAATCGAGACAGCCATCTATGTACTGAGACCTCTGAAATTGTGAGCCTTCAAATAAACTTTGCCTCCTTTAAAATAGTTCTTGTCACACCTTTTGGTGTGACAAAAGCAGACTAAAACAAAATGCAATTGTCTTCCTCACCAATTAGGTTGATTTTATGAGGTTGACATCCACAATAAAAATCAATCATAGAAAATTTACCCTGACTGCAAATATGGATACCAAAAGACAAAAGTGGATATGAAGAAATCAATTATGGGACTGGGGTTCTGGCTCAGTGATAGAGCACTCACCTAGCATGTGTGGGGTGCTGGGTTCAATCCTCAGCACCACATAAAAATAAAATAAAGATATTGTGTCCAACTACAACTGAAACAAAATATTTTTAAAAAAGAAATCAGTTATATTTTTTACTGTACTCCATGAAATTCTGATTTAAAATAGGGACCATTACAATGCTTTTTTTTTATTTGTTTAAGGTGGGGTCCTAGGGATTGAACTCAGGGGCACTCTACAACTGAGCCACATCCTCAGCCTTATTTTGTATTTTATTTAGAAACAGGGTCTCATTGAGTTGCTTAATGCCTTGCTTTTGCTGAGGCTAGAAATTTGAACTCACTATCCTCCTGCTTCATCAGCTTCCCAAACTTTAGGGATTACAGGTTACAGATGTGAGCCACTGTTGCTATGGCTTACAATGCTTATTTTTATAGAAATTTTTGTGTTGAAGACTTGGTCCTCAGGTGGTGATGCTATTGGGGGGAGGGGGTGGAAATTTTAGAAGTAGGGCCTAGTTGGAAGTGGTGGGTTACTGGAGGCATGCCTCTGAAGGGTATATTGTATCCCTAAACTCTTCCTGTCTCAGTCTCTATCTTTCTTCTGCCACAAGTTTACAACTTCCTTCCACTACACCCTTCTCTCATTATATTCTGCCTTGTCACAATGTAAGTCCAAAGCAATGGAGCCAACTGAACATGGGCTGGAAATCTCTGAAATATGATCCAAAATAGATATTTCCTCCTTTAAGATGTATTTCTCTGATACTTTGTCACAGTATTGGAAAGCTAGCACAAATAATATCAACAGAAGTAAATCTACTGGAAAGCACATGAAAGTTCAAAACAGAATACAGATACAGAGAAGTTTCAAGTTTACTCTTTTCCTTTGAAATTCGAATTTAATTCTATAAAATTAACTGATAATTGACAAATAAGAAGAGATACATACAAATTTATCACATGCCTAAATATAGTAGCCTCATACATTGTCTATGACACTCAATAAGGACCAACATGTTTAAACTTTTCATAGAGCTAAATAAAGGGGTGGGAGCTTGGGCTTCTGGGCAAGGGAGGTGACAGCATGTTATTGAAAGCTGGGAGGAGGAGGTACACAACAAGTAAAGGTTATGTTGTTTTGCAAGTCAAGTCTAGAAGGTAAAAGCCACCTGTAGTAATCTCTGGGCCAGGTGTCAGGCCCTTCCCCCATTTCTTGTTCCGTCGGAAAAGGTCTTCCCCAGGCAGAAAGGGGTATATCAGAGAGAAAATGTTTTTTGTCCTCCATATCATGGCTCTTTAATTGACTAATATAGATTTCCTTCATAGATTTAATATCATTTTGCAAAAGGGCAAATTTTCAAAGCCTTTTTTGTGTCTGCAGATGTCAGTGGTGTCTTTGAATAAGCAGCTCAAAAATATATTTTGAGGTGCCATATTTTGGGGTCCCACCCAGATCAATGTCAAAAGGAAGGACCTTGTAGAATAAATACCTATTTGCAACTCCAAAGGGGGATATTTTAATGATTACAGAGTAGAAATCAGGAAAAGTTTGCTTCAGAAAGGGATGCATTGTGTCATGTACTAACAATTTTTGTGGAATGCCAATTTTTTACAAGATAGGCAGGAAAAAGAGGGGGTGCTTATTTTTTTTGTCCATTCTGAGGAGACAATTTTGATTCTGCTTCTCCACAAACCCTAAAAGGGTTTATGATTATATATGTTTTTGTTCAGAGTGGGTCATAGTGTCCTAGGAGAGTAGGAAGCTGAAGCACCAAATCAAGAAAGATAATTTTATTATGAGTGAATTTGTAAAGTAAGGTTCAAGCAGAGATAATGAGTCATCTCCAAGCAGATAATGATAGAGGAAACAGTGTTGCTTACAAATTTATCACTGTTTGATGTTTTCCAGGACAACTTGGTCTTTACCAATCATATGTTTAAGTCCTCCTTCACATCAAGTGTGGGAATTTTTGACCCTAGTTGGTTTTAGAGTAGGCCCATGATGACTAGAGTTAGATTCCCTTGCCAAGACTTCCGGCCTGGTATGTTTTAGTATGCATTCAAGGTCATTAACACCTTAGTTCAGCATATGTACTCAAAGTTGTAAACATCTGCTTGTGAGCATGTGCTTACTATGTAAGCTATTGGTATTAGATATGGAAAATGACAAACCCCAACACAGTGTGGCCTCAGAAGAGGGAGTGAGGAAGAGGACAACACGCTGATAGCATTGACCTTTTCCCACAACATACTTTCCCACTGACAAGACAAGTCTTGGGAAGGAGATATCCATCAAGCCTAGAATGACAGTCTCTGGGAGGAGGCCAAAGCATTGATCCTTCTGAAAACAAATCCGTTCCCAGTGACAGTGCAATGGAACCCTGGAGGGAAAGATATAAATACTGACCACTGACCACAGATCCTCTGTTTCCCAGTAAAAACAAATCTCAAATTCCTGAGTGCCCAAACTGACATGCTCTGTCATTAATTAAGTCACCTCTCAGTGTAACCTATATAAGCACAAATCTCCCTTTGGCAAATGGTTCATTTTCCACCAGGAAAGTGGGTCCATCAGATGTGTGACTTCATCACTTAATAAAGGCTGTGCTGCTCTGTGAAGTTTGTACCCAGATCAGTCATTTTATGCTAACAGTCGGCACCTTCTTTGTTTGGTCTGCATATTAAAAAAGCCTATGCAAAGACTCAGGGAGCTAGAGGCTGATGACACCTCCAAATAAAGCATGTCTACTATGCCAAATGTGACTCACATCTTCTTTTACCTGCTGGCATCTTGAAACTGTTTTCAAGGGTCTCAGCCCCTGTAGGACATTGGTACTCTCTGGACCTGTCATGGTGATCACCCTATTAATACGTGTTCTGGGGTATGCAATTTATTGTGGTGCACCTGTACTACTAAAGAAATTTTCCTTCTGTTATTCATTGAGAAACATATGGCCATAAATTCTACCTTTACAATAATCTCAGTAGACCCAATTGGGGAGGTAGATCCATTGATCTTTCTTTCTTGACATATTTCTTAATTGGTTCCCTTTGTTTCCATATGTTTATGCTCAGGGTTAGTACACCTGTTGTTCTACAAGTTATTTGATTGTTCATTAGCTTTAAAAGTAATTTAAAGAAAACCTGTGACATTACCATATCATTGGTTTGCATTCCACTATTCATTACTGTCTACTACCTAACAATAGAAACTCTAATTTTCCCTTCCCATTCCATCTTGGAGCTGGGCATAGATAAATTCTCTAACCTACCTTCTCTAATAGGAGATGATATTATCTTCCATTTTAGAAAGTGTCCTGCCCCACACCCATAAAGATGGAAAGCTAAATAATATGAAAATGCCTTGCTGGATTTCACCACCCAGGCTATTAGCATCAAATGTACCTTTTGTTTAATTACATTTCAGTCTGATTGTCACTGCTACAACCATGCTTATGCCAATAAATTTCCATTAACCAACAACAACAACAAAATGTGTGCATGGTGATTCACCTCTTAATTCTAGCCACTTAGGAAGCTGATGCAGTAACACCACAAGTTTAAGACCAGCCTTGTTCTACTTAGGAGACCCTGTCTTAAATTAAAACATAAAAATAGCAAGGAAAGAGCAGCTCCTGGGTTCAATCCTTAGTACTGTAAAACAAACAAACAAACAAAGGACTGGGTTTGATGAACTACCAGTTAGGTGAACATTTGAGTATCCCTGGAGGGTAGTGATCCCAGAGAAGAGATCATGGAAACTTTAGTTTCCTCCTCTCATACTGCCTCCTTTGTATCTTTTCATTTGTATTCTTTGTAATATACTGTGAGATTCTTGAGCAAATTAACAGAAAGGAGGGGGGTTGTAGGAAAATTTAATCTATAGCTAGTAAATCAGAAGCATAGATGAAATAACCTGGGGCTTGAGATTCACATCTGAAGTCCGCAGGGTTGGAGGATCAGTTTTGAAGACTGAGTCTTAAACCTGTTGGGTATGATACTATCTCCAGGTAGACAGTGTCAGAACTGCATTAATTAGAAGACATCCAAATGTTGTCTGTTGCAGAATTGAATACCTGTTTGCTGGTGGAGAGAAATCCCCAAACCTTTTCAGTTCTCAGAAATGGTCTGTGTTATGTGTTTATCCAATGAGAAACTGAGTCCAAATCACAGTTGTTTCTTTTTTCCTTCTTTATATAGAGGGTACTTTATATATAACAATACCTACATGTGTTCTTCAATGCCAAGAAATGCCTGCAATCTGTAATAAGAAAAAAAATTGTAAATGTGAATTGCTATGAATACTTATATACAGGAACCATACATGATAAAAGATATATGGTGGGTTCTGATATATCTCTTAGTATTATAAGATTCTCTGGCTCTGTTCTGCTCAAAATCCTCTTCTGTGTATCTTGAGCTTTCCTGTTCCCCTTGTGAATTGGTTTCCATTGAGATTTTTCACTACATAGATAACTTTTATTATTAAGCCTTAGTCTCAGTGAATACACTTTCTTGAAGTTCATACATAAGGATTTAGCCTTTATTTTTGAACTCTTGAACAGACTATGTAATACTGCAGTTCTTGGACAGACTGTTTAATACTGTAGTTCCTTCTGACCCATATTCTCTCTCTGCTGCCTCTGCAGGAATCAGTTTTCCTCTACTCTGGCAGCTTCATTGTCTCATGCTGTGAAGACAAAAGAGTTTTAAGCTCCCTTCCTTTCAGAAGAGTCTTTTCCTGCTAGGAATTCAAACTGCTGTGCATATCCCCCATTTTACCCACCCACCCACATGATACCTACATATACATTTGCCCACTGCCATAACACTTCCCATTTAATACCATTTTATAGGCATAGAAACTGTGGATCCTAACACTTAACAACTGTAAGACAAATGATATGGCTTTGGACTTTCCTGATATAATTATACTGCTCTGACATATGCAGCCAAGTCCTTCGAGCTTTAGTTTAGTTCTTTAAACACAAGAAGAAAGTGGAAGCATTGTTTCCTTAGGAAATGGGGCCAGGGAGAGTCATCATCTCAAATCAGTAAATATTCACTGGCTGCTTAGCTCAAATTCTAATAGTCAAACAAATGAAAGCATGTGTGACTAGAAAGATAAAGTACTCAAGTCGAAGGAAACAGAATTTAAATGCCATGATGTCAGAGACAGGCCAAATATAGGTGGCTTTTACTAGAAGTTATTCAAGTCACCTTTATATGCAGTGAAGCCCCTAAGAGACATGGAAAGAAATACATCTGGGAGAATTAGTGGCAAGAAAAAACAAGAGCAACATAAAGGAAAAACTCTGGAAGCACACTGCTGGGGATTGAGTCTGTTTTGTTTTGTTTTAACATATATATATA